>NW_019154090.1:49721918-49744648 GCF_002288905.1 Enhydra lutris kenyoni
TTTCCTTTGCCTTTGGAGACATATCTTGAAAGAAGTTGCTGTGGCTGATATTGAAAAGGTTACTGCCTATGTTCTCCTCTAGGATTCTATTGGATTCCTGTCTCACGTTGAGGTCTTTTATCCATTTCGAGTTTATCTTTGTGTATGATGTAAATGAATGGCCGAGTTTCATTCTCCTACATATAGCTGTCCAATTTTCCCAGCACCATTTATTGAAGAGACTGTCTTTTTTCCACTGCATATTTTTTCCTACTTTGTCGAAGATTATTTGACCATAGAGTTGAGGGTCCATATCTGGGCTCTCTACTCTGTTCCACTGGCCTATGTGTCTGGTTTTATGCCAGGACCATGCTGTCTTGGTGATCACAGCTTTGTAGTAAAGCTTGAATTCAGGTAACATGATGCCCTCAGTTTTGTTTTTGTTTTTCAACATTTCCTTAGCAATTCGGGGTCTCTTCTGATTCCATACAAATTTTAGGATTATTTGCTCCAGCTCTTTGAAAAATACTGGTGGAACTTTGATCAGAATGGCATTAAAAGTATAGATTGCTCTAGGCAGTACAGGCACTTTAACAATGTTTATTCCTCTGATCCAAAGCATGGAAAGTTCTTCCATCTTTTTGTGTCTTCTTCGATTTCTTTCATGAGTGTTCTGTAGTTCCTTGAGTACAGATCCTTTACCTCTTTGGTTAGGTTTATTCCCAGGTATCTTATGGTTCTTGGTGCTATAGTAAATGGAATAGATTCTCTAATTTCCCTTTCTGTATTTTCATTGTTAGTGTATAAGAAAGCCACTGATTTCTGCACATTGACTTTGTATCCTGCCACATTACTGAATTGCTGTATCAGTTCTAGTACTTTGGGGGTGGAGTATTTTATGTTTTTCACATAAAGAATCATGTCATCTGCGAAGAGAGAGAGTTTGACTTCTTCATTGCCAGTTTGGATACCTTTTATTTCTCTTTGTTGTGTGATTACTGTTGGTAGGACTTCTAATACTATGTTGAACAAGAGTGGTGAGAGTGGACATCCTTGTCGTGTTCCTTATCTCAACGGGAAGGCTGTGAGCTTTTTCCCATTAAGGATGATATTTGCTGTGGGTTTTTCATAGATAGAGTTTATGAAGTTCAAGAATGTTCCCTCTATCCCTATACTTTGAAGCATTTTAATCAAGAATGGATGCTGGATTTTGTCAAATGTTTTTTCTGCATCAATTGAGAGGACCATGTGGTTCTTTCTTCTCTTATTGATTTGTTCTATTACATTGATTGATTTGCGAATGTTGAACCATCCTTGTAACCCAGGGATGATTCCCACCTGGTCATGGTGGATAATCTTTTTAATGTGTTGTTGGATCCTCTTTGCTAGGATCTTGTTGGGAATCTTAGCATCCATATCCATCAGTAATATTGGTTTGAAATTCTCCTTTTGGGTGTGGTCTTTGCCTGGTTTGGGGATCAGGGTAATGCTGGCTTCATAAAAAGAGTCTGGAAGTTTACCTTCTGCTTCAATTTTTTGATACAGCGTCAGGAGAATAGGTGTTATTTTTTCTTTGAAAGTCTGGTAGAATTCCCCAGGGAACCCATCAGGTCCTGGGCTCTTGTTTTTTGGGAGGTTTTTGATCACGCTTCAATCTCATTACTAGATATCGGTCTATTCAGGTTGTCAATTTCTTCCTGGTTCAATTTTGGGAGTTTATAGTCTCCAGGAATGCATCCATTTCACCTAGGTTACTTAACTTATTGGCATATAACTGTTGATAATAACTTCTGATGATTGTTTCTATTTCCTTGGTGTTAGTTGTGATCTCTCCCTTTGCATTCATAATTTTATTACTTTGAGCTTTCTCTCTTTTCTTTCAGACTAGTGTGGCCAATGGTTTATCGATCTTATTGATTCTTTCAAAAAACAGCTTCTAGTTTCATTGATATGTTCTACTATATCTCTAGTTTCTATCCCATTGATCTCTGCTCTAATCTTGATTATTTCCCTTCTTGTGTGTGGAATTGGCTTAATTTGTTGTTGATTCTCCAGTTCTTGAAGGTGTAGAGACAGCTGGTGTATTCTGGATTTTTCAAATTTTTTGAGGGAGGNTAGAGACAGCTGGTGTATTCTGGATTTTTCAAATTTTTTGAGGGAGGTTTGGATGGCTATGTATTTCTCCCTTAGGACCGCCTTTGCTGTAGCCCATAAGTTTTGGGCCAAAGTGTCCTCATTCTCATTGGTTCCCATGAATTGTTTAAGTTCTTCTTTGATCTACTGGTTGATCCAAGCATTCTTAAACAAGGTGGTCTTTTAGCTTCCAGGTGTTTGAGTTCCTTCCAAACTTTTCCTTGTGACTGAGCTCCAGTTTCAAAGCACTGTGATCTGAGAATATGCAGGGAATAATCTCAGTTTTTTGGTATCAGTTGAGTCCTGATTTGTGACCCAGTATGTGGTCTATTCTGGAGAAGGTTCCATGTGAACTTGAGAAGAATGAGTATTCTGTTGTGTTAGGGTGGAATGTTCTCTATATATCTATGAGGTCCATCTGGTCCAATGTGTCATTCAATACTCTTTTTTCTTTATTGACTTTCTGCTTCGATGATCTGTCTATTACTGAGAGAGGCATGTTAAGATCTCCTACTATTATTGTATTCATATCAATATGACTCTTTATCTTGATTAATAGTTTTCTTATGTAATTGGCTGCTCCCATATTGGCATAAATATTTACAATTGTTAGATCTTCTTGGTGAATAGTCCCTTTAAGAATTATGTAGTGTCCTTCCTTATCTCTGACTACAGTCTTTAGTTTAAAATCTAATTTATCTGATATGAGAATCACTACCCTGGCCTTCTTTTGAGGCCCATTGGCATGAAAGATGCTTCTCCATCCCTTCACTTTCAGTCTGGGTGTATCCTTAGGTTCGAAATGTGTCTCTTATGGACAACATATGGATGGGTCCTGTCATTTTATCCAATCTGCAACCCTGTGTCATTTTATGGGCGCATTTAAGCCATTCACTTTGAGAGTGATTATTGATAAATACGTTTTTATTGACATCGTGTTACCTTTGAAGTCTTTCTTTCTGTAGATTGTCTCCATATATTTCTGTTCAATGATATTCTTGGGATTTTTCCTCTTTTATATCCCCCCCCCCTTAATATTTCCTGCAGTGTCAGCTTGGTGGTCACATACTCTTTTAAGCCTTGCCAGTCTTGGAAACTCTTTATCTCTCCATCCATTTTGAATGTCAGCCTTGGTGGATAAAGTATTCTTGGCTGCATGTTCTTCTCATTTAGTGCCCTAATACGTCTTGCCAGCCCTTTCTGTATTGCCAGGTTTCTGTGGACAGGTCTGTTGTTATTTGTCGCGGCCGGCGCGACAACACGACCAGGGTCGAGAGGGTAAGAGGATGGTGAGACAAAGACGAGACATAAAGAGATGGGGACAGGAGGGACACAGTGGATGATGTCCAAGCAGTGCCAATTTTATTCAAGGCTGTGAGGCATTATATAGCTAACAGAAACAATCATAAGAAAGTATCTATTTTTAGCTGATTACTAAAGAATTTGCAACATGTACAGAAAACCCTTCAAGTTTCCCTATTATCTATTTCCCAAGGACTAATAGTAGTCCCTCTGATGCCAGTGGTCTCTGTCTTCAGATAACTCCTAAACCAGATGCACTAACTTCAAAGTAACTTAAGACATAGTTTATGGCCCGTGCAAGGACAGCACAATCCCACAATGGTTTAATGAGCAGGCCAGTTTTGCCCATTCCAGATAAGCACATGCAGGCAACCACGTCAGCGAGTCTTAGGATCCATAATAGCTCAGGCCCTTTCTCAAGCGCTGCTCAACTTTCCACTCATGGGGTTATTAACCCTTGGACTTCCAGGAGGTGGGAGTCGGGGCCTGGTTTGGTCTCTTGACTCTAGCCCAGTCCGTGGCTGCCTACAGTTATTTTTATGGGCTTTCCTCTGTATGTAAGGAGCTTCTTTGTCCTAGCTGCTTTCAAGAGATCCTGTCTACAATTATGATTCCTCATTCTTACTATCAGGTGTCTTGAGGTCTTTCTAGATTCTATAATCTCGGGGGGAGGCTGTTCTACCTCTAGTACATGAATGCTGTTTCCACTCGCGAAACTGGGAAATTTTTCATGGAGGATTTGTTCCACTGTATCTTCTAGTCTTCTTTCTTTCTACACCCCCTCAGGGATTCCAATAATTCTAATGTTGGAACGTTTCATGCCATCATTTATTTCCCTAATTCTGTTTTCATGGCTTCTAAGCTGTTTGTTCCAGGCTTCCTCCTGATCCTTTCTCTCTATCTGTTTGTCCTCTAGATCACTAATTCTACCTTCTGTCTCAGTTACCCTAGCTTTTACAGAATTTAGATTAGATTGGAACTCATTGAGAACATTGTGAACATCATCCCTGGTGGCTTCCAGTTCTGCCCTAATCAATTCCATTTTGTTGTCCATGGCTTTCTCCAACCTAGCTATTGCCTGGATAATTGTTAGCCTGATTTCCCTTTCCAACATACTGTCTATGTCGATAACCATTAGCTCTGTTGCAGAAGGCCCAGCCTCTGAATTTTTCTTCTGTTGGGCATTCCTCCTCCCAGTCATTTTGGTGAGAGATGGCTGAACAGATGTAGCTGGATGTATCAACCGTGGTGTAGTCAAGGTGCACCCTGGAACGCTTCTGAGCAATCAAGAGTCCCCACACAAACGAAAGAAAAAAGAAAGAGAGAAAAAAGAAAAAGAGAGAGAGAGAGAGGGAGAGAGAGAGAGAGAGAGAGACAGGAAAAAAAAAAGAATAAAAGAGAAGGCCCAGCCCAAATGGGCCCCAAGGTAAGATTTATGAAGTATACAAACAAAAACAGACAAACAAAAAGACTGATAAAAATAGATGACAAGAGAAAATAATATGTATATATATAAAAGAAAAACAAAAAAAGAACCCCATCCAAAAAGAACCACAAGTGTAAGATTTATACACTACCAGGACAAGCACAAATACACAGAAACACTGGCGGAAGAAAAAGATGGGACAGTGGTTATAAATTCTCAGTATGGGCGAGGAAGTTTATTTTGATTCTTCCTGGATGTATCTTGATATCTTTGTTAAAAGACTCAACTTACCTAAGATAAAGGGGGATTAAAAATTGGTTTACCGGGGCGCCTGGGTGGCTCAGCGGGTTAAGCCGCTGCCTTCGGCTCAGGTCATGATCTCAGGGTCCTGGGATCGAGCCCCGCATCGGGCTCTCTGCTCAGCAGAGAACCTGCTTCCTCCTCTCTCTCTGCCTGCCTCTCTGCCTGCTTGTGATCTCTCTCTGTCAAATAAATAAATAAAAAATCTTTTAAAAAAAATTGGTTTACCTATAGGGGTAGCATTAATTGGGGAAAGGGGATTACTCTGAAGCTTAACTCTATATGAATATTAAAAAATAAAAATAAAAAAAGAATAAACTAAATTAAACTAAAATAAAATTTAAAAAATTAAAAAATAGAAAAGCAAAAGGAAAACACAGGTACATGTATCAACAAGTTCAGGTTAAAAGGTTGTTATGGAATTTGATATACTGGACATCTCACTGTGATGGTAAATAGGTTGAAATATTATCTATACAAAAAAATGAACCAGAATAGTGGGAACGAATCAAAAATAAAAGTTGTATCTACAAAGTAGTGGTTGTTCTCTTGTCTTTTTTTTTTTTTTTTTTTTTTTTTTTGGCTTTCTGCAGGAGGGGCCTGTTGTGTGGGTTTTCAGGCAGTGTTTACTTAGTTAAAACCTCCCACCCCCATGGAGGTGGTGGCCTCTGAGGAAACTGTTTTTTCAGGCCTTTGTTCTCTGGAGGTTTTTTTTGTTTGTTCATTTGTTTTCTCGTGCCTTGACAGCTTTTGATGGTTTTTGGAGATTTAGAGGAAAGCAAACTGCACCCAGACCTCTGTCTCAGAGAGAAGCCTCAGTCTGTTCCCCTCTGGGTGCTCTAGAGCACATAAATTCCCCCTTGGCCACTGGAAGAGCACATTCCCAGTGGTGGTCCCTAGGGACACAGGAACTCCTGCTTGTATCCAAAACCATGACAGCAGCAGCTGTCTGGGCAACCCCAGACCACCAGAGAGGTCCCAAGCAGTGGTAGCACACTGAGATTTTCCCGCTGACCCGGGCTGGGAGTGCTCAGACTTTCCGGGTCCGAGAGTGCCAGGCTCTCTTAGGGGAGTGTGTCGGGCTTGACTCAGATTCTGGTCACGTGGCCTGTACACATGGAGAGTGCAAAAGGCTGTGCTTCTGCCAGCTGGAGACCACAGGCACCTCTCTCAGGGGGAGGTGTGGGACATGACTCAGACTCTGATAGCACGGCACAGCACGTGCCTGGAGAGTGCAAAAGGTGGTGGTTCTGCTGGCTGGCAAAGCTCCCAGCCCCTCATGGGAGCTGCCACCCACACGCTCTCTGGCATGCTCCCGGCTCAGGGACCAAGACCTGGTTTCTTCACCCCACTCTCTCTGGCTCAGCACCAGGGGTGGCTGTCCTAGTTCCGGGGACTTAAGCCCCTGTCCCTAACTGCCCCAATTCCCACAATTTCTCCCCATGATCCTTTGTTCTTTTGAGTGCTTTCAACCAGACTCCAAGTTAATGCTGGTCCCCAGTGGCAGGGCACTCTCGTATTGGGGTATTACTTTCCAATGGGTTGCTTCTGGTGGCTCCCTCCCCATTTTGTTTATCTTCCAATATCAGTCCGATGTTCCCACTCTGCTTTATCTGCCCACTGGCATCTTCTGCCCCTGTAGAGATCCAGAAGTGTATAATTCTAATCTCAGGCTGATTTCATGGGTGATCAGACTTATTTGGTAGGTAATCAGCTCACTTTAGGGTGCAGGTTGAAACAGCACCTCCTCCTAGTTCCCCACCATCTTGTCTCCCCAAATACCTGCCATTCTTAACACTAGTCATGGAGTCAACCCATCCCCCTACTCCCCTCTCCTCTAAAACCCTCAGTTTGTTTCTCAGAGTCCATAGTCTCTGATGGTTTGTCTCCCCCTCTGATTCTCAATTCACTTTTCCTTTGCTTCTCCTAATGTCCTCCATGTAAATCTTTATGTTCCACAAAAAAGTGAAACCACATGATAATTGACTTTCTCTGCTTGACTTATTTCACTCAGCATGCTCTCCTACAGTAACATCCTTTCTGGTATTCATCCTTTCTGATAGCTGAGTAATATACCATTGTATGTATGGACCACATCTTCTACCCATTCATCTGTTGAAGGGCATCTCAGCACTCTCCACAATTTGGCTTTTGTAGACATTGCTGCCAAGTTCCTTTTATTTTGTAGTAGGAAAAGTGTAATATAACTAAGTCTATTGCACTGATCTCACCTCAGCAATTCCTTCCCAATAACCCACCTGGGTCTTGTAACATAGACTTGGAAAAACCACTAGTATCACCGCCATCACCACATTTATTCCCCACCCTTGGGACAGCCTCCATCCCCAGACTCCAAAGTTCAGTGATCTCTATGTGCTCTCCAAAAGGCAGGGGATATTGAAGGGTGGTCACCACAAGGTACTCATGCAAATAACCAGGCAGAAATAGTAATTCCTTGAAAGTGTGTACAGAGCAAGATGGTGTCACTCATGTCAAGCAGTCACTTCTGTCAGGTAGTGATGCCAGCAACTGAGGGCATTGCAGCTAAGACCACATATCGCCAAAACTGGCAACAGCTGGCAACACCCTGAACTGATAACCAGCAGAACCAGAGGACATCTAAAAATGCCCAAGAATCATTCCATCTCTTTAAAAATGGAGAATTTTTTGCAGCAAACTGACTATCTAGATGCTGACCCTTTCACATCTGACCACATCCCAAAGGCAGCTGCTGCCAAACACTCTGCCCTATTGATCGCTGAGCATAACAGAGATCTTCCACTGCCTGAACATAATAAGCAGCATGTGCCCATATTTGACCCAGACTAGGCCAAGGCATTACCTCAACCGCACACTCACAGACTGACTTCGTGTTTGGTGCATTCATTTCCCACCCCTGTTCTGTCTTCTTTATTGTGTGACTTGTCTTGTCTTTGCTTTGTGTGATGTGTAAGACACCAAGTTAACATATGTGATGAAATGCCATTGAGTTTGGAATCTTGCACATGCTTTTTCATTTGTTAACCTTGCTTTATGACTGAAGGAAGCAGATATTGGGGAAAGACACAACTTGTGTGTGTGTGCCTTCACAGTGTGCTTGCAACAATATCACAAAAGGCCTGAGGATAGTAGTCACTGCTTGTTGAAGAGGCAGGTTTCCTTAGCTTCAGTTCCTCAGGGGTTAATCACGCTGCCTAATCAGACAGAGGTTCTGAGAAGTCCTTCCAAAAGCTACCCTTTCCATCATCAAGGTTGATCTTTACAAAAGAATTTCTGTGCTAGACAGATTAATCGTCATCATTCTTAACCACTCTATCCATTCCTTTTGCTCTCTGACTCTGGCTCTTGCCTCAGCCTTGTGAGTTGCTTTGGCCAATAGGATAATAGCAAATATGTCCAGCAGCCTTAAAACCGTTTGTACAGTTGGGTTTGCTCACTTCTGCCCTGTGGTGTTGCCTCAAGAAGGACCTGCCCAGGCAAGTCCCCTGGTCCCAGGGAGGGATGAGAAACCTATGGACCAGAGCAGAGTTACCACCATTGTCCCAACAAAGGTCTCCCTAGATCAGCCAACAGCTGTGAACTCCAAGATAAGTGATCTCAGTGAAGAGCAGCCAACAGTGACCCAGATCGGATGAACCCCACAGACTCATGAGCTGAATAAATGTTTATTGGTGTATGCCACTACAGATATGTGGTTGGTTGCCATGCAACACTTTAGTGGTAGATATAATTGATATGAGCTCTTCCAAACTCTTCTGGAGACTCCATCTATGTTTCTGCCTGCTCACCAGCTGCCAGGAACTAGTTACAGGTCCAGCAGTTTTTAAAGTGCTTCCTCTAATACTGAATGAATCAAAAGTTACTTTCTCAAGTCAATTTCTGTTGACGGGCCTATCTCAGGCTTGCACGGTGCTTTTTCTATGGATGTTTGGTTAATTAATCTGTAAATGTTCCCAAATGTCCTTTATGGAGACAGACTCTGAGCTTTATCTCCTTGTTGCCAGCACCCAAATTCTTGGAGCTTCTTCTTCTGTATCCCTCTACCTCTAGAAGACCAGGCTCCCTCCCTTCTTGTCACCTACATTTCTAATCCTTGGTGAGAAAAGCAATCCCTGTCAGGCCAGTCACCTTCTGGGGGGCAACAATCTCTTTACCATGCAGACACCAGGCTTGTTTAGAGTCATAGGGAAGAGCCACAAGGAGTCACAAGCTCAAAGAACTTTAGAACCAGAAGGATGTTAGAGAAAAGTCAGTGCATGCAGTGTGTGGCTCTGTCCAACTAAGGAGATAAGTCTTCCAAATTTGGTAGTTCCAGATTCTTGGAGCCACCAGCACATAACTTCACTGTTGTAGCTACTTCCTGGTATGTAACAAATCATCTCCAAACTTGGTGGCTCACTCCAATAACCTTTCTGTTTATCTGTTCACAATCCTGTAATTTGGGTAAGGCTTGGCTGAAACAGTTCAACTCTGCTCTACATGGCTGATAGTTTTGACCTGGACTCAAGGGTGCACTTGCAAGATGGCCCCACTCTCATGGCTGGGAAGGTGGTGTTAACTGCTGGCTCTAAGCTCAGCTAAGGCTGTTAGCCAGGGGCCGCAGTTCCTCTCTGTGTGGTCTCTCCATATGGCTAGATTAGATATCTCTCAGGGGGGGCAGTCTCCAAATAGTCAAACTTCTTCCATGGTGACTGTCTTCTTCCAGTGTGCAAAGAAGAAAGCTGCCAGGTCCTTTTAAGGTTTAGCATGGAAACTGGTACCCTGTCACTTCCTCTATGTTCAATGGGTTAAAGAAGATCACAGAATCAGCTTCGATTCAAAGGGAAAGAAAAATGCAGGGGTATATGAACACTGGGAGTATGGTTCATTGAGAACAACCACCGTCAAAGATAAGTCCAGGCTCCTTCAAGTTTTTACTAAAAGTTGAACTTCCACTGACCTTCCTAGCCAGCAAATAATGTGGTGAAGTTGAGCATTGGCCTAGGAGTCAAGACACTGGAACTTCTTACCTAGTTGGACTATTCATTAACTTTAGAGATTTGGAGAAGTGACCAGATTCTAAAGTTTGTCTGGATGAACTTTAAAGTAACCTCTGGTTTGAAAGTCAGAGTCTAAAGTCTTGGTAGGTTTCAGTTCCCAGGCAAGTCTTTACATTCTCCTTCATGAGTCTATCCCACTCCTTTTGAGCTGGTCTATCTTAATCTCCAGCTGCCAAAAGGCCAACCCAATTATTTACTTAATTTCTGAGCTCTGCTGATCTCAGTCCCTCTGATTTGTCCTTTTGACCTGCTTCTTGCGAGCTGGATAACCTTGGGAAGCCACACAACTTCTCTTAGGCTAGGTGAAATGGGGATAAGAACCCCAGATTTATGGGCTGTGGTGAAGACTGAATGGGAGAAGTCACACAAAATTGCTTTGCAAAATGGTACTGGGATGAAATGGCATTGTCCCGCCACCCTAATGCCACCAGCACTAGCATGTCATATTCAGGTTGGTCTTTCCATCTCCAGTGCTGGTGACAACCACTTACTAACTGACTTTGATTCTTATTTTTGCATTTTATACTGAGGGAATACATCTGTCAGTCACATTTTACTCTCAAGATGTTCTAAGACTCCAGGATTTCCTTGCTGATAACCCTTGACAATCCAGTGGAATTATTTAGCCTGCACCTATAGTAGGCAATCTCACAACCAGGGCTGAGATGGAATGGGGCAGAATTATACAAATGCAAAGGAAAGGAGGGGCTTTTCTTAATACTTTCTGAAAGTTAAAAATAAAAACAGCTTCAACATTATTTTGTAAGGTGTCATCTTCAGATAATTTACCCAACCAGACAGCAACTCAGGAACAAGGATTTTGTCTTTTTTTTTTTTTTTTTTTAATTTCTACCCATTCAGTGACTAGAATAAGTGCCCAGCAAAAGAAACTCAGTTAATGCTTTTTGAATCAATGAATGAATGAGAACCTTGAATTGTGAAGAGACTCAGAAAAAAGGCTTATTATTTGATTTAAAAACAAACATGTAAGTGCTGGAGAAAAACCTCAGTTGGCATCTTTTGGATAGGTTATTTAAACCAAACCTTTTACACTGTGGGTGTTACTTTGTTGTTTTATGACTGTTATAGCAGAATTATTTATTTGATTTATTATAACCTGATTTATAATAATCTGAATTGTGACTTTAACTTTTGAAAAGGACCCATAAACTCTTCATGGGTTTGGTCTCACAGAAAGCAGAGGAAGCAAAATATGCCCAGAACAAACTGCTGAGTCACATGTTATGTCTTTTCCCTTAGCCAACATTCCTAATCCAGTATCACTGACAATTCAGGAAGGAGCAATATCTAACCTGATGTGATGGCAGCATCCGTGAATACACCCCCTGTTACTGAAGAGTACATGTCACCAATGTGTGAAATAAACGGTTCTTGGATATTGCTTTGACCTATTCTGATGGTGTTCAGATTCAATTAGGTAAAACCATGAGAAACTCAGCTGTTTCAACCCCTCCTAGGTGACACATGAAGAAATCAAGTGTGCACAATTTTAGCAAGAAGAAATTGCCTTGTTTATATTTTCTGGAAGTGGAGGAGAAGAGAAAAACAAAATAGTAGTCAGTGAACAACATTTTTGTACCAAGCATTGTGTTTGATCCTTTCTCTACTCATTTACTTCTTAGAATGAATAGCCTAATGTGAGTTTCTCTCCATTTTATAAATGAAGAAAACTGAGTCTTGGAGAATTGAGTCACCCACTTAAGATTACATAGCTAGTAAGGGGGAAGGACTGGGATTCAGACCCTCTGCTTTTACCCTCATCCTGTCCTGCTTCTATAGAGTCTCTTCCAGCTTTGGCCTCACCACATTTTACTATCAGTTGGCCCTCTGTTTTTATAAGGTTACAAGAACATCACGTATTTCTGCAACCCCTACATTACACTGAGTACAACCACAAGCACAAATCTGAGGGGAAACCACACAAAACCAGACTGCTTCTGGTGATCTTCACACAGTCCATTGTGTTTTCTTCCTTACTCTGCCTGTGGTCTGTTGAGATCTTTTCCCCAGTTCAGATGTCACCTCCTCCAGTGAGCCTTCTCTGATTCTCCCCTCATCTCTACTGCCCAGTCCTTCCTGGTTTCTCTCATAATGTCCTGCCTGCGTTGCTATTGTTAATTATTATTATCTACTTAGGTATCCATCTCCTGCACTAGACTGTGAGCTCTCTGAGCTCAGGCCTATGTCTGACTTCTCAGTTAGACTATGAATTTCTGAGGATCAAGACTGTGTCCTCATTCTATTTGTAACTTCAGTTCTGGGCGTAAACTAGCATAGAGTAGGGACTCAGTGAAGTCTACTGATTGGATCAAAAACATTACTCAGAAGGACTTCAAAACGTGTGTCTCATGGAGCAGACATCAATTTAGAGAAAGAAATTTAGAGAAAAGAAGGAACATGAAGACATAGAAAGAAGGATAATATAAAGGGAAGTACTTAATAATGTTCTCTGTGGTATTTGAATTATTCAATTTTGATTAAACAGAAAAAACAATAGGATTCAATTCTTTCCAGTTATTCACTAAGATGATTTTAATAATTGCCTAATTGACACATATCCTATGTTTAAGTGATATCAGGAGTTTCCCAGTTAACATCTGGAAAAAAAAAATAGCAGCTCTAAGTCTTCCTTAAAGATTAACTGAAAGCAGTAAACTATGTCTTCAAATCATCTTAATAAAATACAAGATCTTAATTACAGATCAACCCAATGGGTGGTTCATTTTCATATTCCAGGGCATATGTTAATTTATGTCACGTGAATCCTAAATGATGATTCACCTTGTTATTTTCTTTGTTATTGTTTACTCCTTATTTGTTGTTTTTTTAGCTACTCAGCATCCAACTTCCCTTCCTCCAATAATACACTCCATTATTTTAGGGGTGGGGTATTTCTTATCCTGTATAGGTGTCTTGGTGGAGGAGGTCCTATGTTCAAAGAGAATTAACACCTCAGATTTTCTGACCCAGAGCAGCCAGGTGGGTGGACACACGAGCTAGGTAGCCATCTAAGACTTAGCCAACTGGATATTCTTGAGACTTTGAACTTGAAGATGTGTAGGACGGTGGAAGTTCTTTCATTGTCATGGAAGTCTTTGTATGCTTACCCACGTGTTCTGCTTTATGACTTTTCTAGGTCTCCAAGTGCTGCCTTAGATCTAATTTTCTCGTTGTTTTCCAGGACTGCATCTCCAACCTTCCATTGATTTTGGGAGCCTGGCATTCTCTGCATGAGTCATCTTTACCTAAATAGCCAGTCAATTTCTGTTGCTTAAAACTGAGAATTTTGTCAGAAATACCAGGTAAAAGCAGTCTCCATTTAGGACATACATTTACATGTAGATTAGTAAAAGAATTTGCATTCTTGTGTCATGATTAGTAAGAATTAGTGTTCTCTAAGAATTATTTTGAGATTCATTTTTGTAGAAAATTACAAGATATAGAAGCAAAACTGTGTGATGGACTTCTCCATTTAAACAAATAGTTTTTGTGGACATGATATAATCTATATTTATTTTTTTATAATTTTAAAATTTTTTATTAACATATAATGTATTTTTAGCCCCAGGGGTACAGGTCTGTGAATCGCCAGGTGTACATACTTCACAGCACTCACCATATCACATACCTTCGCCAATGTCTATAACCCAACCACCTTCTCCGCACCGCACCCCCCACCTCCGAGCAACCCTCAGTTTGTTTTGTGAGATTAAGGATGTCTTGGGGCACCTGGGTGGCTCAGTGGGAGATTAAGGGTCTCTTATGGTTTGTCTCCCTCCTGATCCCATCTTCTTTCATTTATTCTTTTCCTACACCCAAACCCCCCCATGTTGCCTCTCAACTTCCTCATATCAGGGAGATCATATCATAATTGTCTTTCTCTGAATGACTTATTTCACTAAGCATAATACCCTCTAGTTCCATCCACGTAGTCACAAAAGGCAAGACTGCATTTTTTAAAATTTATATTTTTTTAAACATATAATATATTTTTATCCCCAGGGGTACAGGTCTGTGAATCGCCAGGTTTACACACTTCACAGCACTCACCATAGCACATATCCTCCCCAATGTCCATAACCCCACCCCCTCCCCCCCAGCAACCCTCGGTTTGTTTTGTGAGATTAAGAGGCACTTATGGTTTGTCTCCCTCCCAATCCCATCTTGTTTCATTTATTCTTCTACTAGCCCCTTAACCCCCCATTTGCCTCTCCACTTCCTCATATCAGGGAGATCATATGATAGTTGTCTTTCTCCAATTGACTTACTTCGCTAAGCATGATACCCTCTAGTTCCATCCACGTCGTCCCAAATGGCAAAATTTCATTTCTTTTGATGGCTGCATAGTATTCCATTGTGTGTATATACCACATCTTCTTTATCCATTCATCTGTTGATGGACATCTACGTTCTTTCCATAGTTTGGCTATTGTAGACATTGCTGCTATAAACATTCGGGTGCACGTGCCCCTTCGGATCACTACATTTGTATCTTTGGGGTAAATACCCAGTAGTGCAATTGCTGGGTCATAGGGTAGTTCTATTTTCAGCATTTTGAGGAAACTCCATGCTGTTTTCCAGAGTGGTTGCACCTGCTTGCATTCCCACCAACAGTGTAGCAGGGTTCCCCTTTCTCCGCATCCTTGCCAGCATCTGTCATTTCCTGACTTGTTAATTTTAGCCATTCTGACTGGTGTGAAGTGATATCTCATTGTGGTTTTGATTTGTATTTCCCTGATGCTGAGTGATATGGAGCACTTTTTCATGTGTCTGTTGGCCATCTGGATGTCTTCTTTGCAGAAATGTCTGTTCATGTCTTCTGCCCATTTCTTGATTGGATTATTTGTTCTTTGGGTGTTGAGTTTGCTAAGTTCTTTATAGATTTTGGACACTAGCCCTTTATCTGATATGTCATTTGCAAATATCTTCTCCCATTCTGTCAGTTGTCTTTTGGTTTTGTTAACTGTTTCCTTTGTTAACTGTTTCCTTTGCTGTGCAAAAGATTTGATCTTGATAAAATCCCAATAGTTCATTTTTGCTCTTGCTTCCCTTGCCTTTGGTGATGTTCCTAGGAAGATGTTGCTGTGGCTGACGTTGAAGAGGTTGCTGCCTGTGTTCTCCTCAAGGATTTTGATGGATTCCTTTCTCACATTGAGGTCCTTCATCCATTTTGAGTCTATTTTCATGTGTGGTGTAAGGAAATGGTCCAATTTCATTTTTCTGCATGTGGCTGTCCAGTTTTCCCAACACCATTTATTGAAGAGGCTGTCTTTTTATCCATTGGGCATTCTTTCCTGCTTTGTCGAAGATTAGTTGACCATAGAGTTGAGAATCTATTTCTGGGCTCTCTATTCTGTTCCATTGATCTATGTGTCTGTTTTTGTGCCAGTACCATGCTGTCTTGATGATGACAGCTTTGTAATAGAGCTTGAAGTCCAGAATTGTGATGCCACTAACTTTGGCTTTCTTTTTCAATATTGCTTTGGCTATTTCAGGTCTTTTCTGGTTCCATATAAATTTTAGGATTATTTGTTCCATTTCTTTGAAAAAAATGGATGGTATTTTGATAGGAATTGCATTAAATGTGTAGATTGCTTTAGGTAGCATAGACATTTTCACAATATTTATTCTTCCAATCCAGGAGCATGGAACATTTTTCCATTTCTTTGTGTCTTCCTCAATTTCTTTCATGAGTACTTTATAGTTTTCTGAGTATAGATTCTTGGCCTCTTTGGTTAGGTTTATTCCTAGGTATCTTATAGTTTTGGGTGCAATTGTAAATGGGATTGACTCCTTAATTTCCCTTTCTTCTGTCTTGTTGTTGGTGTAGAGAAATGCAACTGATATCTGTGCATTGATTTTATATCCTGACACTTTACTGAATTCCTGTACAAGTTCTAGCAGTTTTGGAGTGGAGTCTTTTGGGTTTTCCACATATAGTATCACATCATCTGCGAAGAGTGATAGTTTGACTTCTTCTTTGCTGATTTGGATGCCTTTCATTTCCTTTTGTTGTCTTATTGCTGAGGCTAGGACTTCTAGTACTATGTTGAATAGCAGTGATGATAATGGACATCCCTGCCATGCTCCTGACCTTAGCGGAAAAGCTCTCAGTTTTTCTCCATTGAGAATGATATTCATGGTGGATTTTTCATAGATGGCTTTGATGATATTGAGGTATGTGCCCTCTATCCCTACACTTTGAAGAATTTTGATCAGGAAAGGATGCTGTACTTTGTCAAATGCTTTTTCAGCATCTATTGAGAGTATCATATGGTTCTTGTTCTTTCTTTTATTAATGTAGTGTATCACATTGATTGATTTGCGGATGTTTAACCAACTTTGCAGCCCTGGAATAAATCCCACTTGGTCATGGTGAATAATCCTTTTAATATACTGTTGGATCCTATTGGCTAGTATTTTGGTGAGAATTTTTGCATCTGTATTCATCAAGGATATTGGTTTGTAATTCTCTTTTTTGATGGGATCTTTGTCTGGTTTTGGGATCAAGGTAATACTGGCCTCATAAAATGAGTTTGGAAGTTTTCATTTCATTTCTATTTCTTTGAACAGTTTCAGGATAATAGGAATTAATTCTTCTTTAAATGTTTGGTAGAATTCTGCTGGGATGCCATCTAGCCCTGGGCTCTTGTTTGTTGGGAGATTTTTGATGACTGCTTCAATCTCCTTACTGGTTATAGGTCTGCTCAGGTTTTCTATTTTTTCCTGGTTCAGTTGTGGTAGTTTATATGTCTCTAGGAATGCATCGATATGTTCCAGATTGTCAAATTTGCTGGCGTATATTTGCTCATAATATGTTCTTATAATTGTTTGTATTTCTTTGGTGTTGGTTGTGATCTCTGCTCTTTCATTCATGATTTAATTTATTTGGGGTCTTTCTCTTTTCTTTTTGATAAGTCTGGCCAGGAGTTTATCAATCTTATTCTTTTTTTTAAAGCTTTTATTTATTTATTTGACAGAGATCACAAGTAGCCAGAGAGTCAGGCAGAGAGAGAGGAAGGGAAGCAGGCTCCCTGCTGAGCAGAGAACCCAATGGGGGGTTCAATCCCAGGACCCTCGGATCATGACCTGAGCTGAAGGCAGAAGCTTTAACCCACTGAGCCACCCAGGTGCCCCAATCTTATTAATTCTTTCAAGGAACCAAGTTCTAGTTTCATTGTTTTGTTCTATTGTTTTTGTTGTTGTTGTTGTTTGTTTGTTTGTTTCTATTTCACTGACTGATGCTCTGATATTTATTATTTCTCTTCTACTGTTGGGTTTAGGATTTCTTTGTTGTTCTTTCTCCAGCTTCTTTAGGTGTATGGGTTGGTTGTGTATTTGAGACCTTTCTTGTTCCTCGGAAAAGGCTTGTACTGCTATATATTTTCCTCTCAGGACTCCCTTTGCTGTGTCCCACAGATTTCGAAGTGTTGTGTTTTCATTATCATTCGTTTCAATGGATTTTTTCAATTCTTCTTTAATTTTCTAGTTAACTCATTCATTCTTTAATGGATGCTCTTTCATCTCCATGTATTTGGGTTCTTTCCAAATTTCCTCTTGAGATTGAGTTCTAGCTTCAGAGCATTGTGGTCTGAAAATATGCAGGAAATGATCCCAGTCTTTTGATACCCGTTGAGACCTGATTTATGACCCAGGATGTGATCTATTCTGGAGAATATTCATGTGCACTGGAGAAGAATGTGTATTCTGTTGCTTTGGGATGTAATGTTCTGAATATATCTGTGATGTCCATCTGTTCCAGTTTGTCATTTAAGGCCTTTATTTCCTTGTTGATCTTTAGCTTGGATGATCTATCCATTTCAGTGAGGGGAGTGTTAAAGTCCCCTTCTATTATTGTATTATAGTTGATGTGTTTCTTTGATTTTGTTATTAATTGATTTATATAGTTGGCTGCTCCCATGTTAGGGGCATAGATTTTTAAAATTGTTAGGTCTTTGGGGAACCTGGGTGGCTCAGTGGGTTAAGCCTCTGCCTTCGGCTTAGGTCATGATCTCAGAGCCCTGGAATCCAGCCCCACACCAGGCACTCTCCTCAGCAGGGAGCCTGCTTCCCCCTCTCTCTCTGCCTGCCTCTCTGCCTACTTGTGATTTCTCTGTCAAATAAATAAAAAAAAATTCTAAAATTGTTAGATCTTCTTGTTGGACAGACCCTTTGAATATGATATAGTGGCCTTCCTCATCTCTTATTATACTCTTTGGCTTAAAATCTAATGGATCTGATATAAGGATTGACATCCCAGCTTTCCTTTGATGTCCATTAGCATGGTAAATTGTTTTCCACCCCCTCACCTTAAATCTGGAGGTGACTTTGGTTCTAAAATGACTTTCTTGTAGACAGCATATTGATGGCTTTTGTTTTTTTTATCCATTCTGATACCCTGTGTCTTTTGATTGGGGACATTTAGCCCATTTACATTCAGGGCAACTATTGAGAGATATGAATTTAGTGTCATTGTATTGCCTGTAATGTGACTATTACAGTATATTGTCTCTGTTCCTTTCTGATCTACTACTTTTAGGCTCTCTCTTTGCTTAGAGGACCCCTTTCAATATTTTCTGTAGAGCTGGTTTGGTGTTTACAAATTCTTTTAGTTTTTGTTTGTCCTGGAAGCTTTTTTTCTCTCCTCCTATTTTCAATGATAGCCTAGCTGGATATAGCATTCTTGGCTGCAAGTTTTTCTCATTTAGTGCTCTGAATATATCGTGCTGGTTCTTTCTGGCCTGCCAGGTCTCTGTGGATAAGTCCACTGCCAATCTAATATTTTTACCATTGTAAGTTACAAACTTCTTGTCCCGGGCTGCCTTCAGGATTTTCTCTTTGTCACTAAGACTTGTGAATTTTACTCTTAGATGATGGGGTGTGGACCTATTGTTATTGATTTTGAGAGGGGTTCTCTGTGCCTCTTGGATTTTGATTTTGATGCTTGTTCCCTTTGCCATATTAGGGAAATTCTCTACAATAATTCTCTCTGATATACCTTCTGCCCCTCTCTCTCTTTCTTCTTCTTCTGGAATCTGAATTATTCTAATGTTGTTTCATCTTATGGTATCACTTATCTCTTGAATTCTCCCCTCATGGTCCGTAGTTGTTTCTCTCTCTTTTGCTCAGCTTCTTTATTCACTGTCATTTGGTCTTTTATATCTCTAATTCTCTCTCTTTGCATCATTTATCCTAGCAGTAAGAGCCTCTATTTTTTATTACATCTCATTAATAACTTTTTTGATTTTAGCTTGGTTAGATTTAAGTTCTTTTATCTCTCCAGAAAGGGCTTTGATTTCTCCAGACAGGGTTTCTCTATTATCTAGCATCTTGAGAATCATCATTCCAAACTCTAGATATGACATATTACCAATGTCTGTATTGATTAGGTCCCTAGCCTTTGGTAATGTCTCTTGGTTCTTTTTTTTCTTTTTCTTTCTTTCTTTTTTTTTTTTGTGGTGAGTTTTTCTGCCTTGTCATTTTATCCAGATAAGAATATATGAAGGAGAGAGTAAAATATTAAAAAGGTGGCAAAGACCCCAGGAAAATGTGCTTTAACCAAATCAGAAGAGGCCTCAAATCTTGGGGGCTGGGAAAAGGGGGTAAAAATAAGTTCAGGGAAAAAAAAAGAAAAAATATAAAAAAGGAAAAATATATATTAGACTGGTGAAGAGAACAGAGTCACAGAGTCACCCACTTAATTTTGGGAGTCTTTTGGTCTCTTAGAAGAAACTACCTTCCAAAATTTTATAGAATGAAAAAAATATATATATATATATACAGACACACACACAAAATACACAAAATAAGGGTAAACACGATGAAGGGATGGAATATGACAATAAAGATGAAATTTTTAAAAAATTTCAAAAATAGGAGTGGATAAGATAAGTTGGTTGGAAGTATAAAGAAAAAAAAGTGGAGAGAATTTACTCAGGCTGGAGACTAGAGCAAAGCCCTGTGCCTGATTTATGGTATATTTTAATCTATTAGAAGAAGTTGTATCCCAGATTTTTTTTTTAGAAGAGAAAACCTTATGTGTATTAAAAAAAATCAAGTTAGATACAATGAAGGATAAAATATGACTATATTAATGAAGGTTCAAAAATATTTTTTATGAAAGGTATTGTTAAACTAGTTAAAAATGGTAAAAGGAAAAGATTAAAAAGTTAAAAAAATTAGCATAAGAAAAAAATAAAATTAAAAAAATTAAATTAACTTTGCAAGACTAAAGAATCATGGGGAGAAAGCCATGAATTCTATGCTTTGCTTTCTCCTCCTCTGGAATTCCACTATTCTCCTTGGTAAGCGAACTTGGTCTTGGCTGGATTTATTGCTGATCTTCTGTGGGAGGGACCTATTGTAGTGATTTTCAAGTGTCTTTGCCCAAGGCAGAATTTCACCGCCCTTACTAGGGGCTGGGCTAAGTAATCCACTCGGGTTCACTTTCAGGAGCCTTTGTTCCCTGAATGCTTTCCATAGAGTTCTGGAGGATGGGAATGGCTGTCTCCCATTCTCTGGCCCAGAGTAGCCAAGAGCTTGGGGCCCCACTCCTCAGTGCACCCTTGGAGGAAAGCGCTCAATCACTCCTGTCTCCCTGGCCTCTGGCCATGCTCCCAGCTCACCCAGCCTGTGGCCAAGCTTCTCTGTCTCTGGCACACAGCCCTGTCTGGAGTCTCCAAACCCAGAAGATCCCTGGGCTCTTCCAGGGGGGTCTCCCCAGATCTTGTGGGATCCCCACTCAAAGAGCAGTGGCCTGACTGTCCCATGGATCACAGTTTAAGNCCACTCAAAGAGCAGTGGCCTGACTGTCCCATGGATCACAGTTTAAGGTAACCCAGAGTTAAGAGCTCACTCCTCGGCTCTGTCTCTGTAGCTGGCTTCACCCCTCTAACACTTGCAAGCTCTGTGACACTCAGACACCCCTGATCCTTCTGTGATCCCACAGGACCTGAGAACACGCTGTCCCAGCATGGGCTTCACCCCGACTTAGCCTCTGGAGCGATGTCCCTCAGTGGAGCAGCCTTTAAAAAGTTCTGATTTTGTGCTCCATTGCTCAGCTGCTTGCTGGGAGCCGGCCCCTCCCCTTGTGGTCTATCTTCCCGTGGCTTTGGATTCATTTCTCCACAGGTCCTGCCTTCCAGAAAGTGGTTGATTTTCTGCTTCTAGAATTGCTGATCTTCCTCTCTTTGATCTCCTGTTGGATTTGTAGGTGTTTGGAATGGTTTGATAAACTAGCTCTTCTCCTGCTACCTAATGTCATCTCAGACTGCTACTCCCCCGCCATCTTGACTCCTCTTCCTCCATTCATTTTCAGAAAATCTAGCACCTGGTTCTAAATCAAGGAGTACATCTTACCTAATATTAAACCTAATAGTAGCATTTTGTGTAATGGGGGAAGAGGTGAGGTCATGAGCACGTTTTCACAGGCTTCTCACCTATGGAACTTCATCTCTCTCCAGCCTTGGTACATCGTCCTTCTATGCAAGTTGTATTTACTATCTAGAGAGTTTCCATGATTCTTTATTTTTCTGACGTTATCATTCAAAGATAATTTTTTGAATTTATAAAAGGTCCTATGATACTTACTTATGGCCTTACATTTTTGTAATGTTAATGTGTTATCAGGATTCACCACTGAAATGTTAATACTGTTCTGACGTTAAAAAAAAAAAATATATATATATATATATATATATCCAAAGCAGATGACATTGTGATTGAAATGCACAGCTGCAAAGACATCTGCTTGAGTAAATTTAAAAAAATGATTAGGTTTTTTCCCCTAAAAGCATTTCTTTGTTATCAATCACCCATCAGACATATCAAAATGGTTAGCATATTTTTGAAAACTTTTTCAAGTTTGTCCTGAAGTGAAATTCTCATATAAAATGATTTATAATCAAGTTTAAAGTATTAAATCTCCTCATTTAACAGATATTTGGAACGAAAAGACTATTAGGAAATCTTTCTGGAGGAGAAAATATGTTTTTGGTGTGTACAGTAATATAGCATCTGGAAAACGAGGACATTGGGTTTCTTGTTTCTTAGGCGTTGAGTTTGGCATTTCCTTCTTAGGGAGGGGCATCCTTTTTTTCTTAGGAATTTTAGATAGATGCAGATTCTCAGGGGCACAGCATACACATTGAATGAATTAAAAATTTTAGGGTAAGAGTTGATATAAAAATTTATTAGATCATTGCTTTCCTTTTTAAGAAAATAAGAATGCAAAGATCAATAAAAATAGACTATGTCACAGAAGTTCACTGGGGCTGGCTCTCTGTGGCAATATCCAAATGAAGATCCACAGTGCGTCTAGCATACAAAAAGATCTTATTTCTGAGGACAGGCACAATGAGCTTATCTGATAAGAAAATGCACATCAAAAAGTTGAATTTTCACACATATTAAAATTAATAGAATAATCATGACAACTAAGACTGATGTGCAGGCACAGGATAATTTAGTCAACCTGAAGAAATGCCAAATCCTTCCAAACTGAAAAACTCTGATGAGTGACAATTAGAAAG
>NW_019154090.1:49746959-49748148 GCF_002288905.1 Enhydra lutris kenyoni
CCATTTTCTGTAATAAACTTTTAGCAAGTGCTTCTGGAGGTCAAATATTATGCTAATTATGAGAATACAAAGCTATGTCGCATCTCTTGGGTTTCTCCCCAAGTTACAGGTTCCCTTGAATGAGAAAAATGGTGCTCCAAGTGGACGGAAAGCCCATGATTTTAAAGAGCCAGCTTAAGTACTCGCTCAAACGTCCACATTTGGTGCATCAGAGGATCGAGAGGCCAGTGAATAATCCTACAGATCTCTTGTAAGAAATCTCCAGGCCATTTTCCTTTTCAAAGTTTTGCTCCAGGTTTCAGGCACCTAATCTGCAAAAGCATACCAGCCTGAGAGTCAGGTCCCTCAGGTTCTGTTTCTGGTTCTGCTACTGGATTGCTGTGGGACCTTGCACACCACAGAGAAGGTGGGTGCACTTCCTACAAAGCAAGAGACAAGAGCCTGAGGAGCCCTCTAGGTAAGGCTACCTCATACCCCAGTGAAGCTGGATCCCAGGAACCAATTGTACCCGCTGGACTCCTCACGCAGAGTCTAGGGATGCTCTTCCTGCTGCCAAAGCCACTGATGTTCGTGTGAAGCTATAGCTCTGATTTTAGTTTGGTCAAAGGGACTCGGACTTCCTCCTTTGTGTGAATCTAGAAGTCAAAAGGAAAAATAGTTTGCATTTTAAAGCCTTGACTTTTTCTTACTGAGATGTTCTTGTGGTTCACGTTGCACTAGAGGAAAATGGGCTGGTGGCCCAGAGCAAGGAGTGAAGGGTTGGGAGCTCTGGGCCTCTTCCTGGAGGGGGCAGGAGGGGGCTGTCCAGCCGCTTGGGGACTCTGGAAAGGTAAGTCCCCGCAACTCGCCTCCTAAAGAACTACATTTCCCGAGAGGCCTTGCCACCTGCAGCCTGGGGAGGAGGAAGAAGATGCTCAGAGCCGGCCCGCGAACTAGCGCCCTCCGTTGGCAGGTCCACGTGGGCTGCGCTCGCGCGGCGCCCGAAGGGCTGACTGGCATCTCCAGCAGTGCAGCTGGGATTCCGCGTGGACACCGCCATTTTGCCCCTGGATTTCGCAGTACCCGCCCCGCCCCTCCTCCCTAGAGCCTCCGCTGCGGCGGCTGCGGCGGCTGCGGCGGCTGCGGCGGCTGCGGCGGCTGCGGCGGCTGCGGCGGCTGCGGCGGCTGCGGCGGCTGCGGCGGCTGCGGC
>NW_019154091.1:0-147964 GCF_002288905.1 Enhydra lutris kenyoni
ATATATATATATATATATATATATATATCTTAACTGGGTCCAGTCACTTATACGATCCCGCTGGTCTCGACAACACCTTACTCTCTCAAGGCTATGTCCTTGAACAGCTGCCACCTCCTCCAACACCTTCTGCAGAGTGAACCAAAATTCTGTGACTCACAGCTAAGTTCTCCATAACAATGCTTTCTCTAGGAACAAGAATTCTGCGAAAACCTATTCATGTATTGGGAATGATTTCAAGCAGTCATTGGATCCAGCAACCCATTGTCATTTCCCATGTGCTCAGCTGGAGTCATCATTTAAAACCATAATGTGCCCGGAGTGGCTGCAGCATTTGATGTGATCAGTCTAGCCCCTGACGTGCCCTGGAGGGACTTAAACTATTCGACAGTGACCAGCTCTGAACAGAGGTGTGTGGAAATTAATTATGACCTCTGGAGGCTGGGAAGTCCAAGGTCAACGTGCTGACTGATTCCGTTCCTGGTCAGAGCCTTCTTGCTGGCTTGCAGATGGACACCTCCACTGTCTCCTCACATGGGGGAAAGGGAGCATCTCTTTCTCTTCCTCTTCCTTTAATGCCACACATGAGAGACCTGCCCTGGAGACCCAGCTCACTCTAATTACTTCCCAAAGGACGCATCTCCAGACACCCTCACATTGAGGTTAGGGTTTCAGTGTATTAATTTGGGGCAGCGGAGACACAATCTGGTCCGCAGTATGACCCTTCTACCACTTCTTCACCTGAAACATTTCTGCAATTGAACTCTCTAAGGCATAAACAGTTTCTGAAGTAAGCTTTCTCAGACTTCCCAAAATATTTCTTCTTTAAGCCATGATAAAGAATGAAAAATTCCATCTCCGCTGGGACAACACTGGGGAACATAAGCTCTGTATGAGTAAGGGTGCTTTTATAAAGAAGGCTCTCATAACATTCTTCTCCACTGAACAACACTCAGAAATTACAGGATGCTAGAAGGTCAAGGGAGGGTCAGGGAGAAGCGAAGGGAGGAGGGAAAATAGCCTATGTCAGCAAGAACTCAAGCATCTGGGCCACAGTTCTGTTCCCTCTCTCTGGTTAGCCTGAGCTGAGCTCTGATGCCAACTGAATTCCAACTGAGACACATGCTGCTTTCGTGACCAGATATGGTATGTGTTTCAAGGAAATACATCTCAAATTTGTGAGAGGAACACTTAGGTGAGAGGAAGAGATCGAAAACAGTCATTGGCAGACGGAGACTTTGTTGAGCCTCAGGGAAATAACCTCTGGAATAATTTGGTGACCCCAGCTGGTATAGGGGCTACAGGGCTGGCTTCCTGTTCATTCTACAGTAACCTCTGCAGGGGCTAAAAACAAAACAAAAAAAACAAAAACAAACAGCTCTGGCATGATCAAGCATCCATCTCTTGGTACACAAGAATGTCGCAGAGAAAGGGAATCCCGAGCTGAAGGTGGAAGCTGAGAAAGTCTTAAAATATGTATGACTGATTTGGTTACCTCTTGGGAGGTGGAGGGAAGGGGTGCAATGACATTTGCGGCGAGCCAACAAGAGTATAAGGTCTTAGAAGGAAGAGGACCTGCCTGTCATGCTCACCATGTGTCCCCAGCTCCTAACGTCAATCCTGATGCGCAGGAGACACTCACTGTTTGTTGAAGGAAAGACAGATGTGAACCAGAGCCCATTATATCATGGGCACTCAGTAGACATTTTTGAATGAAACATTTCATGAATGAAGGGCTACAGTACACCAGGCGTTGTTTCATTCTTTCATTCCATTTGTAAGTGTTCTGTTGAGTGAACTCCTGCCATTTGCCAGACACCCTGCTGAACACTGAGACCTCAAGAAAAGAGACAGTTCCTGCCCCAAACAGCTTCCAGTCTTAGCAATGGCGATACCACATAGCATGACCACAGCTGTGTCAGAGCGCAGGGAGCTCATGAGAAGAGCTCTGTCTTCCTGGGAGAGTCGAGGCAGTCTTCACAGAGGAGACAGCCTTTGAACAGAGACTTACGATGAGCAGAGGATCTAAGACATTTCAGGCAATCCGGATGGTGGGAGAGAAAATACTAAGCCAGTCATCCTTGCAGGAGAAAACTTTCTGTGGGGCAGAAAAAGCAGGTGACAGGTTAAAGAAAGGAGATGAGACTCAGTTCTCATCCTAAAAGGGCCGGCATTTCCTCTGAAACAGTTGGAACCTGCCCTATGGAAAATAGGTAGCAGAACTGCTTCGTTGGGTGTGTGACCTTGTACAGCCTGCCAGGGTCCCCGGTTCAGGTGGACCCCCATGCCTGGTTGACTGTTCTGCTGGAGGCCATCTTGAAATTCATAATAATGCTTTCGTTCGGCTTGCACTTTGTAAGTGAAGTCCAGTGGGACAAAGGGGCAGGCATGTGTTTGGAGGAGAGAGATGCGGGAGGCCCGTCAGTCCTGTCTTGCTCCTTCATTCACATGTAACGTTCAGAACACTCCAAGAGCCCAGAATTCCAGAGGACCTACTCTGCATGGGAGTTCAGCAACTCAAAGCAAAGACAAGTCAAACATGTTTCTGAAGCCACCGCCTTCCACTGAGTGTTGATAGAATGTGTCCATGTTAAGAAGTGAGATAAAAACAGATGGGTTAGGGTGGCTCAGCTGGTTAAGCGTCTGACTCTTGATTTTGGCTCAGAGTATGATTTCAGGGTCTTGGGTTCAAGCCCTGCCTGGGCCTCTGTGCTCAGCAGGGAATCTGCTTCAGGATTCTCCCTCTTCCTCTGCCCCTCCCCCACCAAATAAATAAATAAATCTTTTTTTTTTTTTTAAAGCAGTTGGGTTAATTTTGTGCACTGGGCCACAAAATATGAATTGTGTCCCTTCAGTGATTCCACAAATGAGTTAAAGCTGGCATTGTACAATATAAACTTGAATAGTAAATTCCTGCTAAGAATTTATAATACGAATATTTGTTTACGTAGAATAATGTTAATGGCAAATAAAAACACCACGAAAAATTGAGACAGACTACTAAAAAAAAAAAAAAAGAAAGAAAAGGAAAAGGAAAAATCTTCATATTTTAATACATTCAATGGCATTCCCCGCCTTGTTTTCTGAACATTTGGCACCTGGCACCAGAAATTATGGCACTGGCCTTAATGTGGGGTCATTAAAAAAAAAAAAAACTGAGCAGGGAAGAGACACAGCAAGTGTCTCTTTTATCACTTGTATCATTTTGGAAAAATAACTGTCCCCAGAGTGTGGAAATTAGGACAGAGGGAGATACAACACGGAGAAAGAAAACCCATTATCAATGCAGCACAGACAAAGGTGGTGAATTCTTTGCGAGAACAAGGGCAGGGGGCGGAAAGAAAAGGGTAAAAGCGTGAGGAGTTCATGGGCACAGCATGAGGGCTGGGTGATTCATTCCAACAGGAGGTAAGCAAGGGAGGAATACAGCCCGACTTCCAGATTTCCAGTCCCAGCCACGGAAGGATGCCATCCACTGAGATGTGGAGTAGGAGAAAGAATGAGTGTGACAGGTGAGGAAAATGGGATGAGTTGAAGGTGAAGCTGGGTCTGGGACATGGGCTAGACTTCTTGTGCCTGGATCTGTGCAGTATGTCCCCCTCCACCACCCTCCACCATCTCCTCCAGTCTCGGGGGCATGGCCCTGATATGGGGCGGTGCCCACCCTTGTACCTTGTAGCCTGTGCACCTGTGCGTGCCCAGCCACAGCTACTGGTCTGAGGAGGAGGCTGGTAGGGGTCTGTCCTCAACCAGGACAATCAGAGTCTTTAACTAGGATTTTTCAGACTAAATCTGGGAATGAGTCCGTTCATTTCTAGTGCTACATGGGAGTCTGCGAGAGACTTGGTTCTAGCACCCTGGAGACTCAGGTCTGAGACAATGAAGCCAACAGAGACAGGATGCATGGTGGAGAGAAAGCCCAAGGGGCTTTGAGGTGCCAGCTGAGGAGGTTCCGACTCAATTTTCCCCTTCCTGGTATCACAGTCTAAGAAATGCCTTCCCTCAAACTCCTCACCAATCACTCCAGCTTTTCATGTCTTCCTTAAGCTAGATGGACTTAGGTTTCTGCCATTTGCGACTGAGTCCTGACAAATACAGGACATGTGGCGAGGTGCCCAGGGAAACAGCTTGTGATAGATGTCATTCCCATATCACAGAGAGGCAAACTGAGGCTCAGAAAGGTTAGATAGAACCTCACAGCTGGTAAACCACAATGCCAGCACTTGGATGCTGGACCAAATTCAAAGTCAGGGATGTTTTATGATGTCATGCTTTCCTTCAAATCTATTCATTATTCTTAGCATTCTTTTTTTTTTTTTTTAAGATTTTATTTATTTATTTGAGGGAGAACATGGGGAGGGGAAGGGGGCATGGAGAAACAGACGCTCCACTGAGCAGGGAGCCAGACACCAGGCTCAATCCCAGGACTCCAGGATCCTGACCTGAGCCGAAGGCAGACACTTAACTGACTGAGCCACCCAGGAACCCCCCCTTAGCATTCTTTTCTATACATTTCCATAAATTGGAAGCAGAGCTGGAAATGACAGAGTCAGTGACATTCATGCTACTGAACTTCCAAGTTTCTTGATTAATGACCAAAATCCTCATAGGCCAATGGTTTTTCTGGAACCATTCCCAGGTTCTGACTATTCCCACTTTAAAAGTTACTGGTAGCAGAGGGCCTAGTTGCTAATTTTACAGGAATCCAAAGTCAGTGACCTTATGAGTGAAACATTTTTTTAAACTTCATCTTCTGTTATGAGTTCAAATGGCAAGTCAAGTCCTAATTCCCAGTGAGAATCACAAGAAGGTGACAACAAACTGAGCCTGAGGCTTTGAAAATTAAGAACATCTCTCTGTGGGGGCGCCTGGGTGACTCAGTGGGTTAACCCTCTGCCTTCAGCTCAGGTCATGGTGTCAGGGTCTTGGGAATCAAGCCCTGAATCGGTCTCCCTGCTTAGCAGGGAGCCTGCTTCCCTCCCTCTCTCTGCCTGCTTGTGATCTCTCTCTCTCAAATAAATAAATAAAATGTTAAAAAAAAAAAAAGGAAGAAGAAGAAGAACATCTCTCTGTGACCGTTTCTCAAGACTGTTTCTCTGTTTATTGTCCCATTCTCTTCTTTATAGAACCTTATTTTCCTACTATTCCATTAGCCCAAACCTAGTCTAAAGAGAATCTCATCTGATTAACTCCTTCTACAGAATTGCAGCAGAGACTGTTGTCCCCAAATTGTTATTTTTCCTCTTTTCTTTCAATAATAGAATCCCTGATTTTTAAAAAATTATTTATTATTTTTAATTAAGATGTAATTCACATATCATAGAACTCACCATTTTTAAGTGTACAATTCAATGTTTTTTTTTTTAGCACACTCACAAGTTTGTATGATTATCATTACTAAGTCCTGATCATTTCATTATTCCAAAATAAACCCCATACCTACTAGCAGTTGCTCCCCGTCCCCTCCTCCCTCCTGCTTCTCAGGCTACCATGCAACTACTTTCGATTTCTGGATTTTTGTCTTCTGAAAATTTCATGTAGTTGGAGTCATACAACATGTGGCCTTTTGCGTCTGGCCTCTTTTATTTAGTATAGTGTTTTCAAGATTCAACCACATTGTAGCATGTATAAGAACTTTATTCTTTTTACTGCCAAATTATAATGATAGCATTCCATTGGAGGGTGGCTCAGTCAGTTAGGTGTCTGACTTCAACTCAGGTCATGATCCCAGGGTCCAGTGGGGAACCTGCTTGTCCCTCGCCTTCTGCTCTCCTGCTCCTGCTCTCTCTCGTGCTCTTTATCTCAAATAAATAAAATATTAAAACAAATAATGTTCCATTGTATGAGGATATACCATAAACAGTATTTGTTTATCTATCTATAGTTTACAGAATTCGGGTTGTTTCCCATTTTTGGCTGTTATGAAGAGTGCTACTGTGAACATCCCTGTACAAGTTTTGGTGTGGACAGATGTTTTCCAGCTCTTGGGTGGACACTAGGAGGGCCTTGCTGGGTCTTATGATAACTTTGCTTCCCATCTTGAGGAGCTGCCTATTTTCTGCAGATACATTCCCATCAGCAGACTATGAGGAGAACCCTTGGTTTTTAGTTGTGCAAACGGAGCCTGGGAAAAGCTGGACTTTCCAGCTTCCCTTTGTAGCTATGTGTGGCCATATTATGACTAAGTCCTGGCTTATGGGACGGAATGTAAGCAGAGGTGGTATGTGCAGTTTCTGGTGGAAACACGTCCTCTCTTGCCTTCTCCAAGTTGCTACTTGGAAAGCTGACTTAGTGACGGGAGGACCAGAAGCTGTCCTGAGCCATGGAATGACTTTGTGAAGGGAAGCCAGGACAATGATAGGACAAATCTGTGACTGGCACTCTGGAAGGCCATGCTAGGCCTGGACTGACCACCTCTTGGCTACTTAAATACAGAAGAGAAATAAACTTCAGTTGTGCTTTACACACTATAATTTTTTTCTAATTAGTTATAGGCAAATCGAACTCTAGCTGAATTCCTTCACTCACTGAACAAATTCTCCCTGAAAGCCAATTGAAAGCCAAGTTCTGAGCTTGGAACTAAAGAAATAAAGATGTGTGGAACAAACCTGGTTGTTTAGGGTCTCACATTTGAGTCACATTAATAAATAAGATGTTAGCATGAGCACTAGTAAGGGTGGGTACCAAGTCTCGTAGGCAGCTGGAGGAAATCAGGGAGAATTGGCCTAAAGCAAGAAAGTCTCGGTTTAGCCTACAGGTCCCCACTCCTGTTTCCAAATTCCAGAAATCAGGAATTCTTGGGAAATCTCAGAGATTCCTGATATCTTAAGCTATTCTTAAAATACTTCCAAGATTATGTACTCTTTATTGATTATTATGGTTATCTAAAATTGTTTAACAAATAGGAAAAATGAAGTTTGGTGGCATTAATAAGAACCATCACTTCTAGTCAATATTCAAACACTGGGGGAGAACTACCAATCAATGTTATTGGCTGATACTTGAATAATTAACATTGGCCCCTTCTAACACTGCTAATAGCACTACACTGTGTCTTTTTTTTTTTTTAAGATTTATTTATTTGAGAGAAGGAGAGAGAGAGAGAGAACTTGAACAGGAGGAGGGGCAGAAGAGGAGGGAAAGAAACAGACTCCCTTCTCAACGGGGAGCCCAACACAGGGCTCGATCTCATGAACCTGAGATCATGACCTGAGCTGAGACCAAGAGTCAGATGCTTAACTGACTGAGCCACCCAGATGCCCCTACACTGTAACTTGTGTCCAAATTGTTAATTCTAGGATCCATTTTTTCCCCCAAAATTTGTTATTTCTTGGAACACTGCTCAAAGATTTATATAAAACATACTATACAAATAAACTTACTAATATTTAAACTTAATATTAAACTTTCTAATATGTATTTTACTCACAAGAATGACTTATCGTTAGCAGCAGACAGGGCCACAAACACAGACATGGCAAAGCTACAAGCAAAAGATGGACTATGCATGGTGGTCACTTTTCTGGTCCATGCTCCTCTCCTGATTCCCAGAAATGTCAACCTTAACCTCCTACCATGTGCTCCCTGCAGTCTGTGCCTCACCTATCAGAATGCTCATCTCCTGGGGTGCCGGGCTGGCTCAGTCGGTTGGGTGCCTAACTCTTGATTTCGGCTCAGGTCATGATCTCAGGGGTTATGGGATCCAGCCCTGAGTCAAGCTCTCTGCTCAACAGGGACTCTGCTTGGGATTCTCTCTCTCTCTCTCCTTGCCCCCTGTTCTTGCTCTCTCTCTCTCAAATAAATAATAAATCTTTAAAAAAGATAAAAGGAAGGTCACATCTTAAACTACCTGCCATCAGTAGACTGATGGTCTCTTGAAGGCAGGAAGTCTTTTTTAGAGGAAATCTCCAATATCTTGCTTGGAGTTTGGAACTAAGTACACGCTTAATTAATGTGCATTGAACTGAATTTTACTGAACACAGAACTTATATTGAAGCTGAAGTTTAGAAGGTGCATTTGTTAAGTGGTTTATGGATGGAAGGGCATTTGAGGCTGAGAGAAACACTCTTTGCAGAGACACAAGCATACTAAACTCTATTTTCAAGGACTGCAATGATCTTCCCTTGACATCTGTGCCAAGGGTCATGATAGGAGATGAAATCAGCATGGGAATCAGAGACCAGGTCATACAGGGGCCTGGGTACCTGTTAAGGACTACAGATGTGACCCTGTAGGCACAGGCTCCCCTGTAGCTGGGAGCCAACTGTTGAAGGAGGCCTCCAAGAGACTTATGCTGGAGACAGATGGCCTGAGTTTGAATCCCACTTCTGAAATTACGTACTGTGGGCAGGTTCCTTAAACTTCCTAGACCTCAGTTTCTTCATCTTTCAAATGGAGATTATAATAGCAAATACTCAAGGAGAATTTGGATGAGATGCCTCGGAAGATAATGCAGGTAAGTAATAGTACGTGGCACATACTAATAGCTCAATAAAGTGCCTTTTGGTATTATTATTATTATTGCTCGTACTATCACCAAAGGGTTTTAAATAGCAGAGTGACATGATATGATTTGTATCTTGAGCAAAAGTCAAAGGTCAACCCCCACCATGAGATAATACTCAGAACCGATGAGGGTCTTCCCTCTTCTTTCCCCTTAATTTTTTTTTTTTATTTGAGAGAGAGAGTGTGTGCACATGAGCAAGAGGGGCAGAGGGAGAGGGAGAGAGAGAATCTCAAGCAGACTCTGTTGAGTACGGAGCTTGACATGGGGCTGGATCTCATGACCTGAGATCACAACCTGAGCCGAAAGCAAGATCGGTCGCTCAACTGAATGAGCCACCCAGGTGCCCCTCTCCCCCCACCTTTTTTATTGTTTTCCACGGTAGTCCCTAAGACCTAAAGGACTCCAAACATCCTTGGGGTTCCTCAGATTCCTCTCCTAGCTTCCACAGACTGGTTGTTGGAAGGTAAAGCAAATGAAATCCTGAGGTCATGGGATTCTTGGTGGAGAAAACAGGAATAGTCATTCATTCAACAACCATTTGAAAAGGATTTGCTGTATGTCAGGACACTGTGTGGGCACCTGGGAGGGAAGGGGAGAGGGATCCTGGGGCCAACTAGCCTTAGGCTTCCCACCAAGAAGGCTTCCTTCTTTTTGGGGTATAGTGGGCAGAATCCTGGCCTTTAGAACCTCAGCTCTGTCATGCCATTTGTTTGAGCCTCAGTTGTAGTATCTGTAAAATGGGGGTATTGATACTTATGTCTCATCTTTTCATGCCCCAAGATGACTTTATCATACCCTTGCTTCTTATTCTACTGAGAAAATAAAAGCAAATAAAAGCAAAAAAGAGTTCCTTCACCCTCCCCATTTAATCTACCAACCTACTGTCGCACATATCAGTCTGAACACACTATCCCTGTTTCTATCCCCATCACATGTGATTTGGATCTCACTCCTTTTTTTCTACTCGAGGACCATGCTCCTGCAATTGTCATAACACTTTTCATATCTTCAGTTTCCCCCACTCTTCCGGGGCATTCTCCTCAGCATACAAATAACCAAAGCAATATAGTCTCTTTACTTCTCAGTCTCTCCCAGAGTTTTATGTTTTCTTTCAGCTAATTGGAGTTCGATTTCTGTCTTTCCAATGAAAAAAGCCCTGCTTAATACAGGAGACATAGATAGGTGTCAATGGAAACAACCAGTGTCTTTTTCCCCATTCATCTTCAATGGGTAAAAGGTTTCAGCTCTGTAGGGTTCATTCTTGCTCTCCCCAGAGGACGTGGAAACTCTAAATTGTCCATCTTTGTATGTCATGTCACCAACCTCACAGCTCTCCAGGGATTTCAGACACAGTGGGAAGATGTTTGAAATTCACCTTCACAGTAGTTTAATAGGGACAGACAATTTTACATCAAACATTTAAAATTCTTCTCATGTTTGCATAAAAATTCCTCTTACATAGTTTTTCACAGATTATCTGTTGAAGAGGAGGATATTTGGCTTCAGAATTTAAATGAGAGGCATAGTAAAGACAGTAAAATATGTGGGAGGCAGAGTGCTTAATACTGAGCAGTCTATATTTAATTAAATGATTACATGAACTAATGAAGGACATAAATTAACAATTTGCAAATGTGTTGTATTCCCAGAGTTGGTTTTGTAACTCAGTTGTTTTGGATTTGGGATGCATTCTCCCAAAGAAACAATGTTATAAATGATACTTCAGTGCCAAGAAATCCCACTAGGCTGTTTACCCATGTAGCAATAGAATGTAGAAAAGTAATGGCATTGTGTAAGAACACTTAATTTTGAATACAGGTGTTTGAGGAAAAGTAACTTTAATTAGGAGATAAGGTGGCACATGAAAAATGTTGTGTTGATTTCCAAGGAGATTTCTGAGCTCTTTCAAGGATCGTGGAGGGCACTGTGTCTTTTTTAACATCTATTTTCATTTTAAAATGTATGCACTTTTTCCCCTTGGTACAATCTTACACTATTCTTATCACCACCATGATCTTTATTGTTTGGCAGGCAATAAATAACTGTTTGTTTCCCACTGGCTAGAAGGATGGGGGGGGGAACTTCTCTTAATTGGAAAAGGGTTGTAAGAGTGTCATAAACAGCAAACAAGTATTTGTTACTACATCTCAGTATTGAGATAAAAGAAAGATGATGTGCTATGCTCTTGAGAGGCTTACTATTTACACAGGGAGTTAGATCTACACAGAGAAGGAAAAAGCACTACCTGGTAAGCCACCTTGGGTATTAATCAAGGATCTAGCTGTTCACAGTGGGTGGTGATCTCTGGGGCCAGAGAGGGGAAGGAAGAGCTTAAGTCTGACCTTTGGAGGAGGATTTCAGTGAGGAGAGTTGGGGGAGTTTATGAAGTGAAATTAACTGAACAGTACTCACGAAAGAGGTGATAGGAAACACAGGAAAAGGAAGAAACATTGTGTAGGCATGATTCTACCCAAGAAGAATATGGCAGGGAAAAAGGATGCCGAATGATTTCCCCATGGAGGTCATACAATGGTTCAGGAAAGGTTGGTGCTGGCTACAGCCAACTGGGAATAATGCTGGCCTTAGAGTTTCCAAGTGCCCAGGAAGCCTGCCATCCTATAGCTCTGATTTCCACAATGGCTACCTCTAAGTAACACAGATGATTGTTTCTTTAAGTCGGTGACCTCTGCGCTCAGAGCTGTCACTGGGGCACTGGGATTTATCTGGAACGAGTGGTATGTCAAGTGTAGTGTAGGCTCTTCCCTCCGTTAAAGCAGTGGCGCGGGACCCAGGGGCAAAATCTGTTCGCTCCCATCCCCTTCGATTCTAAAGTCTTCTGGGTAGGCGCCAAATAGATAAAACCTTATCGTTCCCCGTTTGGGGCCTCGACCAGCATTGAGTACCCAGCTGCCTAACCGCAGACCTCGAACCCCCCCAGCACCCCGCACGCACGGAGCCGCGGGACCGCTTAGACGGGCTGTGGGTATCCCGGTGCCTAGACGAGGCGAGACGCGGCGGAAGCGGGGCCGCCACACTTCCGGTGGCCGGGCTGCTCGAGCTCGCCACACTTCCTGTTGATCCGGTTCCGCAGAGGGCTGGGCTGGGAGGAGGGCCGGCGGGCGGGAGGCTGCGGGGGAGGCGGTCACTGGCCAGACGTGGGCGCGCTGGGGCTGCGGCGGGCATAGAGCATTCGCCTCGTCGCTTCAGCCCGTAGCACCCTCGGCGGCCGCGCCTCCCGCCCTCCGTCCTTCTGCCCGGCCCCGCGCCACTATGCCCGCGGTGGACAAGCTCCTGCTGGAGGAGGCGTTGCAGGACAGCCCCCAGGTACCTCCCGCCGCTTCGGTCCCCCCGCCGCTTCGGTCCCCCCGCCCGGGGGTCTGGAGGCCGGGGTGGCCCCTCGAGCTCCGGGGTGGAGGCGGGTGCCCGTAGGGGCCGGGGAAGGGGCACCCCTCAGGCGGGGCTGGAGAACCCGAGAAAGCCCCCCGCGGCCAGAGTCTTTGTGTCCTGACCCCTTTTCCAGAGTCAGCTGAAACTGACGCTGCCCGGCCTAAAGTCGGGCTCCACAGCTTCGCTGAGTTCCTCGGACAAATAGCCTTTCTGTGCTGCAGTTTTGTCATCTGGGAACACAGGGATAATAATTGTCCCCGCCTCACAGAGTTGTCAGAATTAAATAAGGGAACGCCTGTAAAGTTGTTAGCGGCAACGTCTGGTACAGAAGAAGTAGTCTATCTTAGTTATTACTACTGCTGCTGCTGCTGCTGATGCGATGGGTCCTGGCGGGTTTAGGGCCAAGATGGGAGGCGGAGAGCCCAGCTCTCTTTCCCAGCGGTACCCTTCGGCACGGTTTTCCCATTTTGTCAAGCGAAAATTACAACACCTGCCCCATTTGTCGCACGGAGGGACTTCATTAGCACGCTCGAGATGAAAGTTAAGTCCTTGGAGCTCTGCAGATGAAAGCTGCTGTGTAAATAGAACAGATGAGTGCAGAGTGACAGGAGCTCATAATTCAGTGTCCTTTTCTTCAAGGAACTTTTTTGCTCCGCATTAGCGTTGCCCGGGCTTCGTATCTACTCTCCGGGTTCTGCATCTTCCTGAGTTTATTTGAATCAGTCTTTTTATCCCCCCCCGGGTGTCTCAACTCCTCAAAAATTCGAGTAAGATTAACCTGTTTTCCTTCTCTTTTTTTTTTCCTATCCTTTTTCTTCTTAGAACATTACATTCTGGGGGATGATCTCTTGATGGACTCTGCATCTTGCCAGTTCAGAATCAGCAGTCAAATGGCAGTGTGCTTAGTTGCCTTGTGTCCATTTCTTTGTGCTCTTCCTTAGGTAGACAAGTAAGAAACTTGAGCAAGCTGTGACTTTTTTTTTTTTTTTTAAATTGGCATCTGCTGCTCTGATGGACTTTTCAAAGACCCCTTTGAAAGCTCTAGACCTGTGGCATTTTAATGGTACTGAAGCCCATTGGAGAAGTCATTTTGTCTGTCCTCACACATAATGTGAGATATGAAGATAATAATCTAGAATTTCTAAGGATACCGTTTGGAACAGGGATTTCCGTTTGCTTTCTTGTCCGGAAGTGCAAAGCTATATTGCTTTCCTAACTGATCATGGTGATGGCTGAGCCGGGTCAGAGAGGTTGCACTAACTGATTGTCCTATGTTTCCCTCACTGAGAAGTCACATTCTGCATTTCTGACTGTCACATGAGTGAATATGCACCATTTCTGAGTGGTTTACAGGGTTTGCTCAGCTGGGAGGAAGCTGGGAGGGAGGACTGGCAAACAAGCTGGGAAAACTGGATCCTAATTCTTGCTCTGCCACTGACTTATCATGTGACTGGGGCAAGTCACTTACTTATCCGCACCCTGTGGCTGGCTCAATTTTCTCATCGGCAGAATGAGGCATGTGGAGCAGTTGATCTTTAAGGGGCTTTAGAAGCTTAAAATTATATTGCATGGTTTATAACTTTGAGCTTGTATGTGGAAGAGGAGGTCTGGTGGCACTGGCATTCCCATGTAATGTTCCTCTTAATGTAGGGAATGGTTACTGCTCTGGGGACTTAGGTGTCACCCGACCGGGATTCTTCATGAGGTTGGTGCAGTGGAAGCTAACTTTCAAGGTCTTTGATAATCATCAGAATATATTTATTTAGCAGTCTTATATGGGGTGTGTCCCTAAAGCGACCTTATTCTTGAAGAAACCCATAGATTTGGAACTGGAGGAAAGCAAATCTGATTCCTTTCATGTGTAGAGAATAAAAACAATAGCAATCACCTATATCACATGTACATTTTCTGCACCAGACATTATTCTAAATCCTTTACCTATAATAATTCACTTTATGTTTCCAACAGTCTTCTGAAGTAGGTCTCCTATGAAAATTACCAAGGAGCAGAGAAGTTAAATAACTTGCCCAATGGCAATGGCAGAGCCAGGATAGGAACCCAGCAGGCTAGCCTGTGTTGTTCAGGTACTACCTAGCACCTGGCATTTCTTTCTTTCTTTTTTTTTTTTAAATATTTATTTGACAGAGAGAGACCACAGGTAGGCAGAGAGGCAGGCGGAGAGAGAGGGGGAAGCAGACTCCCCGCTGACCAGAGAGCCCGATGCGGGGCTCAATCCCAGAACCCAGGGTCATGACCTGAGCTGAAGGCAGAGGCCTTAACCCACTGAGCCACCCAGGCGCCCCACACCTGGCATTTCTATCATCGGTGACCTACAGTGTTTCACTGAAAGGAAAAGATCCTAAGAAACCATCTATTGTTTGTTTCTTCTGGTTTCTTGAAGAGAACTTATGAGGGTTGCTGGAGCAACCTGCACATGATTCAGTAAGTGAACACAAACGCTTTTGTAACTGAACTCAGTGACCCAAGAAGAGCTGAATAGCGGTTGACCGCCCTTAGACACATCTATTCATTTTGTCCTTTTCTAGCACTGCACGGTGTGTGGAAGACTGGTGTGTGCGTACACATATCATTTCTGGTTACACATTTCTGGTATGTGAGAGGCAGAATGTTTTGAGGACGAAGCTACTGACTGGTCTCCGTTGCCGTTTGTGGGTCTCCGCTCCTTGCCAGGCGCCGCTAGATGCTGGGAATATTGTGACAAGGTAGGAGTGCCTGTCCTCCACGGGGCACAGTCTGTCCCGAGAGACAGATAAGGAAAGCAGTGCCAGGGCCGTGCGAATGGGCTGTGGTAGGAACACAAACGCAGCATTGAGCAGCTGCCGCGCTGACTTCTTCAGGGGCTCAGTGGCTTTTGTGTAAGTAGTCCGCTTTTGAGATAAGATGAAGACAAAAGTGGTATTGCTGACTGTTTTCTTGATCTTTGTGTGTGTGTGTTTCCTTTGCAGTTGGCATAACTGAAGCCCAGAGAAATGAAAGACTTAGTTCTGAGATCATGCAGTGAGTGGTCCAACTGGGAACAGCCCTCCTTGACCAAACCGGACTTTCTTTACCCAAACAAGGTGCCTCAGAACAACCTGGGGTTAGGTCTTGTGGAGGATAATATGTGTATTTTATAATCAGAGTTACTAAAATTGTGCCATTATATGGTCAGATGCTATTCTGGAGAATAAAAAATGTCTAGGACTATTTTATTAGGGAGCACCCCGTTTCTTTAAGATGGAGGGACGGTGTGGAGCTGAGGCTGTAGCCCTAGTGTGTTTGTTTCTTCTGGCTAGGCATACTCTTAAAAGTATAGGGTAGTGGGGGCGCCTGGGTGGCTCAGTGGGTTAAGCCGCTGCCTTCGGCTCAGGTCATGATCTCAGGGTCCTGGGATCGAGTCCCGCATCGGGCTCTCTGCTCAGCAGGGAGCCTGCTTCCCTCTCTCTCTCTCTCTCTCTGCCTGCCTCTCCATCTACTTGTGATCTCTCTCTCTGTCAAATAAATAAATAAATAAATAAATCTAAAAAAAAAAAAAGTATAGGGTAGTAGGAAAAGGATGGAGCTGAAATCCTGATTCTGCCATTGTTGCCTTAGGCAAGTTACTTGACCTCTCTGAGCTTGAGTTTCAACATGTGTACAATTAGAATAAAAATAGTTACTTAATGGGATTCTTATGAAGAATGGAATAATGTGTGTAAAGTGTCTTCATGCCTGCATGTCATAACAACTCCATAAATGATTGCTGTTACCTACAAGTGATAGGCAGCAGGGTCTTTCGGACTTTTAAGTAGAATCTTTGATGTCTGGTGTACCTTCAGCTGGTCTTGGTCTCATTCCTTACATTCCAGATATAGAACATTCCTGTTGTTTCAGATATAAATTCAAGCAGATATGGAGCTGATAACGTAGGTATCAAAAACAGTGCCTAAGATAGCCGGGTAGGTTTATTTCAGTGGTGATCCTGGCCTACTTAGAAAGACTGGATTTTTCTTGCCAGTGCTCACGGCGGTGGGTGGTCACGGTAAATATGTCCAGAGTGTGAGCAAATGAAATACTGGTGATAAAGATTTGGCAGTTAATAGGCAAGAGCGTGACAGGATGACCGAAGGGAAGCCGGCTCCAGGCAGGACTTGGGCTGGGGGCCACAGCGCATGCCCACTGATAAAGCTCGGCCAGCTGGGTGACAGGTGCAGCCTCTTGCAGGGGAGGAAGCGTGGCTGTTGGTGCCCATCAGACCGGGATTGACATCCCAGCCCTACTGCTTCCCAGCCGTGGGAGCTTGAGCAGCTTTCTTGACCTTGATGAGCCTCAGTTTTATTATCTGTAACATAGGATTAAATATCCATGTATCTACCTCATAAAGTTGTTGGAAGGATTAAATGAAGTAAATATTTAGTGCTCAGCACAGTGTCTCATAGGAGGTACAGAGTAAAAGGGAGGGTTCATTTTCTTTTCTCTTTTTGGAAGACCTTTACGTAAGCCTTCTCTTTTCCTCTTCTCATTTTCCATCCTACTTTATTCCTGAGAGTTCTAAAAGCAATTAATAGGACTCGACTAAATGGAGATCAGTAGTAGTTAGAAAAATGAAATCTCAATCCAGTTGTATCATTCTTTCCTTCTCATTTTCCTAGACATGTTAGTTATAGCAAAGGAAGATACCAGAATCATAAAAACGTGAGCTCCTCCAGCACTGACACCATGAATACAAAGAGACAAAAGGTCCTTGCCTATTAGTTAACATTTATAGATAACTGTACAGATAAGTATTGCTGTGGTGTTAAAGTGAAATCATACAGAGATTCATGCTCCTTTCCTTTCTGAGTCTCCGAGACGCCCCGTCCATATCTGCTCTCTCTGTATCTTCAGGAAGCTCTGCTCTCAGAAAAAATGAGATCATACATGTAAAGCCCTTAGTGTCCAGCATATAATAAGGAATCAGAATTCATTATTTTCATAATTAGTTTCATCTGCTATCACTGTACATCACACACTGGGAGGGACTTTGTGTGTGTTTGTTATCTTAGTAACCCTGCACATCAGTGTTAGAGCCTGAATTTGGACCCATCAGTCCAATTTGGACTGATATGGTCCCATGGGGATCCCAGATGCTTTGAGAGGCACAGCGGGCTCTAAGCTCCTGGAGAACAGAGTTGGGTCTAATCACCTCTGAATCCCAGTTCCCAGCACGTTGTTTCGACAGATACTGGATGAAGGCAGAGATGTGTGCATCTGTGAATGGTTACAATCTTTTTTCTCCCCCCAAATAAAAAGTCTGTTTTAAAAAGATAGAACGAAGAGTTCGGAACTGATGTTTTCCACCTACTGGTTGACATCCATGCATCCATTATGAGAGCCAGTGGGTCACAGTCATGATTTTTGTTTACAAGTGGAAGGGAACAGAATAGAACAGGAAAAAATTGGAATGTATACGCATACTAAAGACAAATATTGTTTGGTAACGTGTTTCGTACCATTGTTTTTAATTTTAGAAGGTTTGAAGAACTCCGCTCTGGCACACGAATGACATACTGGATGAGCTCTGATATTTTGCTGTGGTTGAGAGCTCTTGAAAACCTGTCTTATGTTTTCCATATTCATTGCTTCTGGTCCCTCTGTTGATAAGGATTGATAGTGAAGAGAGTACCCTGGTCTCACAGAAGGTATTTTTAGCCTTGAAGACCTCAGCGAAGCCAGGACAAGTGTGTTCTGCTGCAAAGTACACTGGAGTTTGGGGGACAAAATCCAGGGGAGACAGAATGATCCAAACCCCCAGGTGATTGAGGGCACTATGAAGTCCATCCCTGCTCTCTGACCTGAGGTTAGAAAAAAAAAGAAGGAATTGAAATGCATATGCAGGGAGATAATGAGCCTTAATAGATTGTTCTCTGTAAAGTGCTTTGATATTATCTTATTAAAAGCATTTCTATAATTTACTATCCATTCTATGCCTAATGGGTTATTTTTAGAGACTCCATTATCACTGACATAATATTTTAATTTCCCACTGTGCTGAACACGTTAAGTAAAGTCCCTTGAGTAGATATGGTCACTTATGTGACACCTTCATACTTACTTAGACACCATCTCCCATGTAAATATTTCTTCAGTGTTCCACGTGTCCAGCTCTGTGCACAAGAGCGACAGGAAACACCTTCCCTCTAATGACCTTGCTCAGCTACTCTGGGGAACTGAGTAGATAGCCTTCCTGAAGGGACGGAGCTAGCATTCTTGTTAAGTTGCGATTTCAGTTTTGTGCCCAGACCCACTACTGGTGGACCCAGGGTATACAAAATTTCCTGGCCACGAGCTTAAAATTAGTTGAATAAAAGATGACGAAAGTTGTGGAAATTGACTGTAGTATCTTAAGAGGAAAGAGTGACGCATTCCTGCAAGATGTCCAAGTTTGCAGAAAACCAGACCAGCAGTTAGCTGTTGGGGTGATACACTGCTGGGCGTCCACACCCCAGGTAAACACACAGATCTGGCACCGTGTTCAGTTTATGGGCCAGAAGGAGAGGCTGCCTTTTTAACTTTTTTTTTTTTCCAATTGGATGGACTCTCCTGGTGCTTAGGTAGGGGCTAAATCGAAACAGATAATAGCCCTCAAGTCTTACTCTTTAGAAATTGGCTTTCCTTCTCTGGCCCCAACATTCGAATTGTATTCAGTTTGCCCCTAAGTTGTAGTCTGAAGGATGAGGAAAGTAGTTTTAAATTAAAGCTTCAGAAATCAACCCTCCCTAGTATTATCAGTAAAAGAATAAAGCCAGAGAATAAGCATCTCCCTTCCCCATTTTAGAGAGGGGTGTGTGCGCGCGTGTGTGTGTTTCTACCTCCTCTGTAACTTTTCCACTTAGGAATAAATGGACTTCTCTTCTTTCCTTGTAGACTCGCTCTTTATTGAGTGTGTTTGAAGAAGATGCTGGCACCCTCACAGATTACACCAACCAGCTTCTCCAGGCGATGCAGCGCGTCTATGGAGCCCAGGTAGCCGGCCCTGCCCTCTCCCGGGGAGGAGGGGAGTAGGTGCCCCCTGCCCTCACCTTGAACTTGTCTCAAGGGACAGAGGATTTTGGGTCAGAACAATGCCACTGAAAATTTGTAAGTAAAACCAGAATCGATTCCCTCACTTCCGTTCACCTTAAAAAACTGAGGACAGTCTGTTTTCTCTGCTAAAGAAAATGGGTCATTTTCCTGTAGCTAGTAAAACCAGTAGAGAAGGACCATGTCACTGGTTTTAATTCTTAAAAAATTCGGCCCCAGAAGGGAACATTTGTGAATGAGCAGGGGTCAGTATCCTGAGACATGCTCTTTGTCTTTCTTGTAAATGGGAATCTTAGATGTCAGTGTGGGAGGGTAGAGAGGGTTTTCCACATGCTTCCTCTGAGAGGGCTTGAGTCACACTTCTGAAACTATTGGGTGGCTTCTTTGTTTTGAGGAACAAATATCTCTGACTTGCAAAACAATGGAAAATAAATTGCTGAGTAGCAAAAGTGAATTTTTTTTGATCGAGAAGTGCCTGTGTATGTTGTTAACATTCTAAGGGAAGACTTATAAGTTACTTAAAATTCATTATGTTGCACATTAAAATTTATGGCGGCTGGTGCTTTTGATTATTGATTCCTTGCTGACTTAAATCTGTGTGTGTCAATGTTTCTTTCTCTCATTGATGATCTCTAAGGAAATACCACATTCAGTATATAATATATACTAATAATTATGTGTGTCATTTCTCATATAACTCTTAATATTCATATGTGATCATTTATTGTTATCATTGTTTTATTAGTCATTTATTCATATCATCTATGGGACGAAGACTCAGTCCTTTCCATTAGAGTGCTTATGTTTGGGTGGGGAGACAGAGAAAACATTTATCTAGGAATGTTAGTACCACTAAGAGAAGAGGTTGCCTAACCCAGAGAAATTGTGCTCAGCACCCAAAGGGAGGAGGATTGTGACAGTCGAGATTAACTGAATATTGCATAGCTTCTGGACATGATTTCAGGACTTTTACATGGATTTTTTCATTTAAATTTCCCAGAATGTGAGGTGGGCATTGTTGACACCATCCACATTTTATGGGTTAGGAGACTTAAGGATTCCAATGACAAGTGACTTGTCCAAGTCCACCCCATTACTATATGGCAGAGCAAGTCAGCTGGAACCGGAAGCCCAAACTCTCAGCTACTAAACCTGGAGCAGCTTGAACTAGGAAAGTGGCAGTAGAAATGGAAAGAAGGGGATGAATTTCAGAGGTGTTCAGGAGGCAGATTGTGACTGATTGGACCTGAAGGGGTCAGATGTGTGAAGGATGAGTCCAGAATGATGTCCAGGTCTTTGAGTTGAACGACAGGGTGGAGAGTCAGGAGCACATAGGAAGAGATGGAGGGTGTGTGTGTGTGTGTGTGTGTGTGTGTGTGTGTGTGTGTGTGTGATGGCAGGGATGCCAATCATAATTCTTTCTTGAAAGGCTGATTTCGAGGTGTCCATGGGACATCAAAGTGGAGAAAGAGCTTTTTAAAGGTTCAGATCTGAAGTTCAGGCTGGAGATACAGATTTGAAATCTCTAATGTATTATACAAGTGGAACTTAATTGGGACTGGTGTTAAAACCCAAACAAATGTGCTCATGTGTGATAGTTTTGGTAAGACATTCAGAAACTAGGGCCATATTATGTTGATTTTTTTAAACCCTATTTATATTGTATTTTTTATATTCCCTACATATTCAAAATTTAAGAAAATAAAAATTTTTTTCACTGGACTTGGACCTGAACTTACTTGCTGTTCAGTGATTTGAATATTGTCATTAAATGATTTGTCTCCCGTTTAAGGTTTAGGAGACCCAAGACTTAAGGGACAGTGTCTCTGTTACTCTCAAAAGTTTCTGTTCTGCCTCTCCATGTCTGTCAGAATCATTTACTTGGAGATGCCCAGATGCGTTCTTACACGTTTTTTTCTTTTGAGCCAGAAAACTACATTTTGCCAAAATTAAGTGGGTCGTGCATTCCAAGAGTCTGTAAACTGGCTTTTTAAATTCACACCACATGATCATCACATGGGTTCTCTACTGGCCAGAAGCCCTTCCTCCTGCTTCGGCATTTCCTACAGCAGGGGCTGGCGGGAAGGGCTGCTTAGGCTGCCAGATTCAGCAACAGCTTCGAGCAGCGGCCAGCGGCATCCAGATCGGCTGGGTCAGGGTCAGTTGGTCTTCAGGTTTATGTGAAGGCTTAGGTGTCTTCTTTTGTTTCTTTGTAATTAAAAACAAAACAAAACAAAACTTCTTTGACTCCTCTTTGATGAATTTGTTTATATACATGTATTTATGGGTGTGTGTATACTTATGTATAGTAATACTTCACCAGTGTTTTCACTCAACTTTTTCCCTCTCAGTTATTTCTTGGTTTATTTAACATTATTCCTTGAATATTTTACACCTAGACCTGTTGAATTAAATTAGTAGGGTTTTATAATCTCATTTTTAAAAACACAGGCACTTGGCAAGATGTTTTTGCATTGTTGTATTTTAAAAATCAGGTATATACTGCTGGTAAGTGATAAATGATTCACTTTGAATCAGACTGCATGGTAAATTTCTGTATTCTGATAGGGCGAAAACCATTGAACCTCAGTTTTAGAAAGAGGAAGAGTGAGGACAACTAGAGGAAAGTTCTGTGAGCAGTTTTGCTGATTGTAGCTGATTTGGGGGAAATTTTAAATTTTATTTCACGTATATGCTAGAATGAAGCTACAGTCCCTGAGCTGTTTTTCACATTTTATCGCGGTCCCAGAAGTCATGTCTGGTCTTTTGACTGTCACATGTGCCTTTGCAGGCCATGGGAACTGAGTGCCTTGTTAGGGGTCACTTGAACGAAGGAGGCAGTACACGTTTCTCATGCACTAACGGCAGAGATGGGTTACATAAAAAGGTCTGCTGTTTTGAGGATGATTGGCTAGATAAGGTTAAAATCTCCTTAGTGTCTGAATAGACGCATCTGTGTCTATATTCAGTTAAATCTCAGATTTTGCATTTCATAGATTTTACAGAATCCCATAAATAATCAAAACATCTGCCATAATTTTGTTTCTTTCTTGGAGAGGTTAAAAAATTTTAAATATTTAAAGAATGGTTTTATTAGGATCTTACAATGAAGTTTACTTAGTAATCTCCTTGTGAGTATTGTGGTGAGAAAACAGGGACCAGTGAAATGTCCCCAGCAATTTTAGCAAAACCCAGCAATTCTTGGAATCTGTCTCCTCCAACAGATAATGAACTTCTATAGTCAGTGCTTTCAGTCTGGATAGAATTTTTTTCTTTTTTTTTTCTTTAAGTAGATTTTGGATGGATTCTTTTGAGGTGAGAACCATTGTTAAGCCTCTTTCATTTTCCTTCAGCAAAACAGACTTACTCACCCATAGTTCTGTCTCTACAACTGTTCTTCAACCTTCTGGAATACAGAACTACACATCCTAAAAACTAAAAGCCCAAACTGGAGGTGGGAATAGTATCTTTTCAAATTGTAGGAGGTGATAGGAGTAAAATATTTTGAAGAGAAGATACACAGAAATTTGGTATTATAAAGAAAAAACTTTTCTTCTTAAGAAATGTTGATGTACAGTTGACACTTGAACAACATGACTTTGAACGGCACAGGTCCGTTTATACGTGGATTTTTTTTATAAATATGGTACTGTAAATGTATTTTCTCTTAAGATTTTCTTTCTTTTTTCTTTCTTCTTTTTTTGTAAAGATTTAGAGAGAGTGTGCATGCGCACAAGTTTGGGGAGGGACAGAAAGACAAGATTCCAAGCAGACTCCCCGCTGAGCCCAGAGCCCAAAGGGGCTTGATCGCACGACCCTGAGATCGTGACCTGAACCAAAACCAAGAGTGGGATGCTGAGCCAGCTGAGCTACCCAGGGGCCCCTCTCTTAAGATTTTCCTAATAACATTTTCTGTTCTCTGGCTTACTTTATTGTAAGAATAAAGTATATGATACATATAATATACAGAATTTGTGTTGACTGTGGATGTTATTAGTAAGGCTTCTGGTCAACAGTATGCTGTTAAGTTCGGGGGCAGTTCAAAATTATGTACAGATTTTTGGCTGCACGAGGCAGGGCTTGCCGCCTAACCCCTGCATTGTTTAGGGGGCCCCTGGATAGAGATCTCAAGCTACACAAGCTAATGCACCTGTGGGGAAACAAAATGGGAGGAGTGGGCTTCCAGGAGTGGGAGCTTATAATAGGGCCGGGGGAGGATTTGGAAAGCAGATAGGGTCAGAACTGCTTACTGTAATAACAGAAATAATGGTCTCCATTTACTGGGCACAGAAACATACCACACACTAAGCTCGGCATCTCCTTTGTAGAATCTCATTTAGCTTTCACAAGAAAGGAGAGGTACTACCATAGCACATGTTTGCAGATCAGTAAACTAAGACTCAGGTCATGTATTTTGCCTAATATCATAGTGACAGAACTAGAATTTGCACTCAGGTCTTTGACTCCAAGACCTTCACTCTCACCCTGAACCAGTACGCTCTACTCTTTTGACATACTGGCCTCCAGACGTGGCAGCAGAGGGGGCGCCTGGGTGGCAGAGTCAGTTAAGTTTCTGCCTCCGGCTCAGGTCATGATCCCAGGGTCCTGGGATCGAGCCCCACATTGGGCTCCCTGCTCAGCGGGAAGCCTGCTTCTCCCTCTCCCACTCCACCTACTGTGTTTCCTCTCTCGCTGTGTTTCTCCCTATCAAATAAATAAAATCTAAAAAAAAAAAAAGAAGTGGCAGCAGAGGCTGAGGAAGTAAGAGCTTTCCAAGGTTGTTCTTGTCCCTCTAGAACAATCCCCACTATTAGACAGCCAAACAGCTGCATAGCGCAACGGTTCCGCCTTTAACTGTGGGCTCACTTTCCGACGTTCCCGTTACCCACAGCCAACTGTGGTCTAGAAGCAAGTGCTCCTTCTTCCGCTGTATCTGCAGAAAGTCAGTAGTAGCCTAGAGCTGTGCCGTTCCCCTCACTTCATCTCACCACGTGGGCATCTTATGGTCTCACATCATCACAAGAAGAGGGGTGAGTACAGCACAGTGAGATATTTGAGACAGAGACCACATTCACATAGCTTTTATTATAGTTACAGTTGGCCCTTGAACAATGGAGGGGTTGGGACGCTGACCCCCGCACAGCTGAAAATCCTCATACAACTTTTAACTCCCCCAGAGCTTAACTAGTGATGGTCTACTGTTGACCAGAAGCCTTCCAGTAACATAGAGTTGATTAACACATATTTTGGGTGTTGTACATACTATATTCTGTACTCTTACCATAAAGTAAGCTGGAGAAAAGGTGTTATTAAGAAAATCACAAGGAGGAATACATTTACAGCTCTGTATGTATTTACTGAAAAAACTTGGCATGTAAGTTGACCTTCAAACCCATGTTGTTCAAGGGTCAGCTGTATTGTTGTAATTTTTCCATTTGGTTATTGTGAATCTCTCACTGTACCTAATTTATAAGTTAAATTTTATCATAGGTATGTATGTGTAGGAAAAAACAGTATATGTAGAATTCCACACTAGCTGTGATGTTGGGCATCCACTGGGGGTCTGAGAATGTGTCCCCCAGGGAAGCGGGGACCCACTGTATGTGAGGGGGGGAGCCAGTTCCTTTTTGTATCCCATAGTGACTTTCCTTGTTGAATTAGTTTTTATGCATAATTGTTTTAGTCAGTGCATTTCAGTAGCCCTGAAAACCAGCCATATTGAGGTTGATATGACAGGGACTGAGGAGAAATATGAAAGTAGCTTCAGTGAGGGAGCAGAGAGCCTGAGTGGTTTCTAGAAACTGCTTCAGAGACTGGGATTCCTGCTCTTGTTCTGCGTGCTGCAGGACCTACAGCTTTTCCTCACCATGGCTTTGGTGGCGTTCAGATTAGTATGGAAGAGGATTCTGGGCGAGGCTTACTCGCTTAGGTTCAGGGCCTAAGTGTGTGGCTTTGAACTCACAGATCTGAGTTCCAGTGCTGACTTTGGCCACTTGCTGTGTGGTGTTGGGAGGGTCACTTGTTTGCCTGAATTGCCTTGGCAGGTAACAGAGACCGTAATCATGGCCGCCTCACTGATTGTTGCGAAGGTTAATAGAGTTTACCTGTGAAGGGTGAAGATCAGTTCCTGCACGAAGGGCTCTGGGTGTTAATCATCTTCTAAGTCTTATAATAACAATAGTTAAGATAGCACATTGTACTGGGACTGTTATTTCGGTTCAGTAGAAGCTTGGTCCTCTGATCCTGACTTTGTTGACGGAGCAGTCTGTCCTTGCTCTCTTCACTTCCTCACTGGGTGTTTGATGCCTCTCCTCAGGCCACCTCAGTCTGGCCTCCCTCCTCCATTTCACAGGGGGACAGTTTAGTTCCTGAGTCATAGCCTCTCCACCTCGGGCCCTAGGCCAGCACCTGATCCTTTAATGACACGCCCCTTGAAGCGGTCTTGCTTTGGTTCCTGTGACAAGGTCCCTTCCGGTCCCCTCCTAGTTTTCTGCCCATCCTTCTAGATCTTTCTCCTTTCTTGGCACCCTGTTGCTGCCTGCCCCTTTTAAGTCTTGGTGTTCTCCAAAACCGCACTAGAATCCTCTGCTTCATATTTTGCTTCTAGGGTTCAGATCCCTTGAGCAAGTCTGGTGGTTTCAGAATCTGTTTCTAGCCCTTGTCCCTGGGTCTTTATTCAAGACATTTTCCTCTTGGTGCTGTGGGGAGTGAGTGCTCAGCTCTTACCCGATCCAGCAGTCCCCCGATCCATCCATCGTCCTGCCTTCAGGAGGTGTCTTCCCCTTTCAATGCCTCCTCCATCCAAACCTCCCTCCCTCCCTGTCTTCACATGCTTCCCTGGCTCCCTGTGCAGTTGAGTTTGAACTCCTCAGCAAGGTACGCAAGCTCTTCATGAACTATCAGCCTGATCCTCTACCCTCTTGTTTGGCTGTTCCAGAATGTGCCAGGCCCTTCTCATGTCTTGAGACTGTGCTCTGCCGTTCCTGCTGCCAGCAATCCCCGTCAACCCCTTCCCTTGACAAATCACCTTCCCGGTGTTAAGACCTCACCTCCGAGGTGTCTCTGGCACCTTTCCTTCCTTCCTCCCCTCCCTTCCCAGCCAAAGCGCGCCCGTGTGCCCGGATGCGCCGTACACTTGTCGCTCCCAGCACTTCCGGTGCAGGAGTGCGGTTTCCCTGTCCCTCTGGGCCGGGAGATGCAGAGCAGACTCTCCGCCTCCAGTGCTCGCACCAGGCCTGGCCCCTCTGAGTGTTAGAGCTGTAGGTGTTGCAGGTGTGGGGTGAAGGACCAGGCTGGGGACATCTGCAGCTGAACGCCAGCACAGCCCAGCTGTGTGCTTTGTCGTCGTTCCCGAATCCCCGCAGGTCCTCTGCGTCCTCGCTGGGGTGCCGTCTTCCCTCAGTCATCTGACCGGAGGTCGGTTTTCCTTGATTTCTCCTCCTCGCTCACGCACTGCATGCTGTTTTTGCCTCAGAAATTCGTCACAGGTCCCCACCGCCTTCTGCGCTTTCTGCGTCAGGCTCCGACTGCTCTCTCCCCTCACCCGACCTCTCCAGGTGGTCCTGCCACCCTCCTGCCCTGGCCCCTGCAGCGCGCCTCTCCACCACAGCCGCTCTTGAGCTCTCCTCTGCTCCTGTCAGGTCTTGTCACTCTCCTGCCCACGTTGCTCAGGGCTTCCCCATTGCCTCCCGGGTAACGTCCCCGTCCCCAGTGGGCACCCCTCATGGCCACCCCTCACCCAGCACCGCATCCTGCTTCCGTTCCTCGCGCCCCTCGCTACTCCTGTGCGCGGCCCAGCCTGCGGGCTCCTGGACCCCGGCTTGGTGGTAAGCACATGGTGACTGAGACTTTCCACGATGGGCTCGAGGTGACATTGCTGGGATGGAAGCAAGCGCTTGGTGACTTTGACCCCCGGGGGGTTTCCTCTGCCCCTGCTCCCAGCCTCACCGTAGCCATCCGGCGTGGATGTGCCGCCCGCAGGGGCGTTTGGGTGGTTTGGGCGACAGTGACAGTGCCGCGGGCTCTCTGTGCCGCCCCGAGATAAACAGTCCTGCTAAAACCTTGGTTTTCCTTTCGGGTTTGCTGACCACTGATGTTGCTGCCTTGGCAGGAGCCACGGAGGGGCTGTGGGATACAGGAGACGCCGTCCGCGAACACTTCATGAAGTGGTCTTTTTTTAAGGATTCTTAGGAGACACTGAATAGCGTCGTTAATAGCCAGAGCGGTTCCAGAATGTCACAGAAAATCTTACTCGTGGAACTCCATTTAGAGTCGGAATTTTAGGCCACTTCTGTTGTTGAACCACAGCTAAAAAAAAGTGCGGGATTTATGTTCCTGTCCCTGGGCCCCGCGAGACATGCCCACTGAGTGCCAGCCAGATAACAGGTTTGCCCTTTAGATTGGAAATAGCATGGTGTTAAAAACGCGGCGTGTAGATTTTAGGTGCAGCAGATCTGCATTGGGTCTTTGCCTTGCTGGATATTGGTTGTGATTTTAGAAAGTTACTACCCTTTTTTTTTTTTTTTTAAAGATTTTATTTATTTATTTGACAGAGATCACAAGTAGGCAGAGAGGCAGGCAGAGAGAGAGAGAGGAGGAAGCAGGTTCCCTGCTGAGCAGAGAGCCCGATGTGGGGCTCTATCCCAGAAACCTGGGATCACGACCTGAGCCGAAGGCAGAGGCTTTAACCCACTGAGCCACCTAGGTGCCCCAAGTTACTACCCTTTCTGAGTCTTTGTCTCCTCATCTGTAAAATGAGGATGGCGATAGTCCTCACCTGTAGGAGCATTGAAAGGATTAAATGTGATAAAATACGACAAGCACTTAACAGCTCCATCAAGTACCTAGAAAAGACTGACTGCACGTTTGCGGGTGTCTGTGTTACTGGTATTTCTTACTCTGCACCCCAGCTCCAGGGCTGCAAGCCTTGCCGCAGAGATAATCGTGTGGGCCGACCTCACAGGGTGTGGGGTAATTGGCTGATGTTGGCAAAACGTTTCATAAAACCTCTGTGTACAATAGATTAAGTGTGAGTAAGATTAGAGTTGGTCTAGTTCAAAAGATTTTTCACGGCATGTACTCCGCCCAGAAGTTCACTTCTTTTCAGGGCAGGTGACAGGTCGTTTTGGACCTGTCGTTTGTTCCCAGTGAGATCACACTGGCAGAGCAGAATTGTGCAGCCTGAAATCACACACATCTGAAAAAGGTGCAGCATTTTCACAAGGGCTTTCTGAGTGAGACCTGGCAGAGTCCAGCTGTACGCAGTAGTTGCGGGAAGCAGTGCAGCGGTGAATGTTGTGCCCCCTTCTTTGCTTTGAGCAGGGAGCCCAGGAGCGCCCCCCCTGGGAGCCAGGGTGCAGTCCTACCCAGGCAGCGCTCTGACAGGTTTTTTTCCATTCCATTGGGGACATTTGCCCCTAAGTGGTCAAGAAGAATTCAGGTAGCTGGTGCTTCTTGCTTAGTTTGAAGGTATGCATGGTAGGTATCATGCCTGTTAACCAATTGCTAAAGGATACAGATATAGGGCAGTAATATTTTAGGTTTAGCTAAGATAAAGAATGACTTAACAGAGTAGAAAACAGGGGACCTCGGTGGCTCAGTTGGTTAAGTGTCTGCCTTTGGCTTAGGTCACGATCCCGGGGTCCTAGGACTGAGCCCCACATCACGCTGCTTACTCAGCTGGAGCCTGCTTCTCCCTCTGCCTATGCCCACCCCTCCCCCGCTTGTGCTTTCTCTCTCTCAAATAAATAAATAAAATCTTTAAAAAAATAGAATATGTTCCTTGAATTTGAAATACTGTGGCTTAATGGAGAGCATCCCAAGGGTGGGTTTCTAGAGACATTTAGTGTCTAAAGCAGGATCAACAATTTACACCCTTGGGCTGGCTTCCTGTTTTTGTAAATAATGTTTAAACAAGGAAGGCACACTCATTCATTTCTGTCTTGTTATGGCTGTTTCGTGTTCCAGCAGCAGAGTGAGTAGTTGTGAGAGACAATGTCCAAAAATAATGTCTGTCCCGGCCCTTAGAGGAAAAGTTTGTCAACTTCAGGCTAAAGCATAGGCGGCCTCAGCTCTTAGCAAGACTTGGGATCCTGGAGGGTAGTGTTTAAGTGCGTAGATCTTAGAATGAAACAGACGTGGGCTCACATCCCAACCCTGCTGTGAACTAGCTGTGTGACCTTCGGCAAGTGTCTTAACCTCTCTGTGCCACAGTTACTTCATCTGTAAAATTGAGTTAGTAATCAGAACCTAACCTACAGGGTTGTCAGAACTAAATGAGGTAATGCATGGAGTACACTTGGTGTGGCATCTGTCATGGATTAAATGCTCTCCGTGTTAGCTGCTACTGTTAGGGTAAGTCTGTAGGTCTGCAAATCATAGTCCACATGGCGCTGCCCCCAGGCAAAGCCAAAGTAGCTTGAGCAAATCCACCTTAAACCCTCCGTCACTAACTCTGAGAAGAGGAGCAAGGGATTTTCTGACACAACAGGCGATCAGCCCAGTGAGTGGGCCAAGACCCTCGTGCCCGTGCACTCTGTCTGACCTTCCAAACGGCACTGCTGGAGATGATCGACAGGCACTGTTTCTTGGCAGATTGTTTCATGCGTGTCCATTCTTGGTATTTTATTGTACCTGCCCCCCCCCCCATTGTGATGTCACCTTGTGGGGTTAGGAGGTATTTTCCCCTGACCTCTGATTCCAAGTGTTGTGTTAAACCGGGAATTTCGATGAGTCCTCTGACCTTGTTTGCTCACTCACTCATCAACACATTTGTTGAGAGGCTGCCATGTGCTGGGAGCCATCGCATCCCCTCCCCCGGTGTGGGGCTAGTGCTTGTGCATCTGTTCACCTGCTTCCTCTTGGCTCTGTGGCCACCAGGTCTGGTTTGTTTTGAAAGGAGGGGCACCCTGGTAGGATGCCAAAGCCGGGAACTTTTATTATATGTGCTTGTTTTATTCTGGGGAAAAAGGGAGATAGCCATGTTTCAGGGCCAATTAGTGCCTATTCCTTGGGGCCAGTGAAGGAAGTCGGGGAACAGGTTGGCTGGTTGTCAGCAAAGAGGGCTGAAAAAAGTAGGATTAGGACTCCGATGGGTCTTGCAAAGGAAAACCAAGGTAAAGAAAACAAGCCCCTGCAGAGTTCGGGCCTTGCCCCTAAAGGAACAGCAAGCCTAGAATTAGAAAGTAAGCGAAGGCCAAGGCCAGCCAGTGCCCTCCCCTCCTCTCCAGTCAGACCCTGTGGCTCTCTCCTCTGCTAGGAGTGAGTCCTGAATCTGAAGAGAAGCTTTCAGTGAGCTTTAGAGATGGAAAACACGTGTTCTAGACGGAGGGCATCGACTGTGGGAGGCTAATGGTGGAAAACTGCCCCACAGTCAGAGATTAGAGGGATAAATCGGAGAAGAGGAAGATGAACAATATGGGCCAGTGAAAAGTGGCACAAAATGGGCCTCCCAGGACAGGGCAGCTGTGCTTCTGTGTTCCTATCCAGCAGGACTGACCTAGCCCTCTTGGGTTTGCTGGATCTGATCAGGTCCCAGTGCTGCTGAAATTCCCACTGCACTTAGAATCCAGGCCAGATGTGGACCCTGGAGTTTGTGTGCCCTCTGCCCGCACAGCCAGCCTCGTCTCGCCTGCACACCTGCACCCCTGCTCCAGCTACACTCTGCTCTGTCGCCGTTCAGACAGCCTGTGCTGCTTTCCACATGCGAGTCCCTCCTTCTGGAAAGCTGGTTCTCATGGCTAAGTCCTCGTCTGTCTTCAGGGGTCCGCTTAGAACCTCTTCCTTAGAGACCATCTGCGTGCTCCTACTAGAGCCCTAACATGTCTGCGATTTCCTTTGCAGTTCTCTTCATACTTGTAACCATTTTTTGATGTCTGCTTCCCCAGTAAATCTTGTGAGAACAGGGACAGCGTCTTTCTTGGATGTTGGGCACAGCGTAATTGCTCACTACATTTTTGTACTGACTGACCAGAAGGAGCAGTAATTTGTAAATTGGGGGGTGGGTGCGGGGAAACAAGCTTTACCCCTTTTAATTTGTTTTGCTCTTGTTTTTCCAAATAATTTCTGAACAAACTATTATTTCACAGACACACACATACATTTTTTTAGGGGATTCTCTGAGGTGACGTTTCTCTGGTGCCTGTGTGTGTGTTGGACACATCTTACCTGCTTTTCTCCTCTCCCTGCAGAATGAGATGTGCCTGGCCACCCACCAGCTCTCGAAGCAGCTGCTGGCATATGAGAAACAGGTAACTGGGGATTCACCTGGCACGTGAAGCTGTGCTCGGGGCCCTCGTGAGTTGACGGTCTTGTAAGGAATTCTCCAAGGGCATCCTTGAGAGGCTTTGATTTCCTTCTTTCTTTTTGCTTGTGGTCCACTCCTGTTTTTTCTCTTGTCTTGCCTTTTCCTTTCCCCTGATAAATTCTAATTGGTGATTATCCCAAAGTCTTTATGGTATATTCTAATTAGCCTACAGAAGTCACCCACTGCCTTGAGGGTTCGTGATCTGCGGAATCAAATTCCAGGAAATAACCCAGTTCCAGGAACTAAACTCAAAGATGACGTTATGTCCAGACAGAAGAAGGGTGATGGCCAACAAAGGGATAGTCAGGGAGGGGCGACTGAGAGCATTGCAGGGCAGGACGAGGCTAGCGCACTCATTTTCTGCAGCCAGACACTGTGACACCCTGTGCGCTTGGGAGCAGAGTGGGGACTGGTGTGGAGGGCGGTGGGACGTGGGTGGGGTGGTAGCGCTGACTCCCCAAGCCTTAACACCGGGGTCTTTTATTCTCTGGTCTTAGAATTTTGCTCTTGGCAAAGGCGATGAAGAAGTAATTTCTACACTCCACTATTTTGCCAAAGTGGTAGATGAGGTAAGATCACAACATGGCAAAATTTGATTTTATTCCTTCTTGAACTTTATTTCATCTTTGTGTTGGCCCACTTTCCATTTTAGATATCTCCTTAAATATCTCAGAGTATATCTCAACTTGCTGCTCTTCCAAGGCTCACTTCATAAGACAGGTTGTATGCGATTATGTTTGTTCCTGGTGTGAGGAGAAAGGCTTTGTTATACGTGAACAATGGACCAAGAGAGATTTCTGAGAATTCAATTTCCTAAGAAGGGTGTACTGGTTTCTCTAACTGCTTGTAATAAATTACAAGTAGGTGGCTTAAAACAGTAGACATTTATTTTCTCCCAGTTCTGGAGGCCAGAAGTATGAAATCAAGTTGTTGGCAAGGCCAGGCTCCCTCCAGAGGCCCGAGGGGGAATCTTTTGTGGCCTCTTCCGGCTTCTGTTGCCCCTGACTGTCCCATGGCATGTGGCTGCATCCCTCCAGTCTCCACCTTGCCATGGCCTCCTCCCAACCCCACTTCACTCCTTCCCTCTGTGTCTTCTCTTCGTATAAGGACACTTGTCATTGAATTAAGGCCTACGTGGATAACTGAGGATGGTCTCATTTGGAGGTCCGTCATCACATCTGTGAAGATCTTGTTTCTAAAGATTCACATGTTCTGCTTGGACTTTTCTTTGGGGGAGGATGAGGGTGGGCAGGGTTCACCCCACCACAGAGGGTTTCATGCAACCGTTGTTGTAGCTGTACTGCATAATACATTGGGAACATTTGCGAAAAACGGGTAATTGTTAGAAGTACATAAATCCCAGTTGTGATAAACACTGCAGCTCAGATGCTCCTGGTGCTGAGCAGAACCCTCTGCAGAACTGGGTCAGTACGAAATCGTATTTCATCTTTCAAGGAGCTCGTAGTTCTCACAGCAGAAAATGATGATAAAGCAGCAAAAGAATATGCAGGTGCCGTTTCACTGTCCAGGTGCTGGTGTAGAAGAGATACCGTCTTAAGTTTATAGAATGTGAAACTAACATTGCAGGGTCATTCAGTCAACAAGTCAACCCAACAAGCTGATACTCGTTCAGCAAACACGCATTGACCACCTGTACTGTTGTAGGCACTGGGGATATAACAGATATAAAAGGTTGTAAAGGGAGATATAACAGGATATAAAAGAACTGTCGTCCAGTTCTTTTTCAGCTTCATACTTTCTCCACGACTCTGACTCTTTTCACAGTGTATGTTTAAAATGGATACATGTCTTTTCCAGAAGAGGAGGAGCATGAATGGAAAAAAGTAACTAGAGAGGAGTAATAAGTAATTTTTTTGGAAGTGAGGAGACAAATGTTTCCTAATTAGCCATGAATAAGGAGCCCAGGGGGAGAAGCAGCGGACTACACCCTCTGAAGTCAGGTCTTTTCTTGACCAGAGCCAGTTGCTAAGGAAATGTGGTTAGTTGTCAGACACCCAGAACTGATATTTCCAGTTTAAGATACTTACTTATAACCCTCCTTTCATGGGCAGGAATGATGATGCTTTTGGTGGGGAGTGAATCATTCCCAAAGGCTGGACGGCTGGGAATGTGATGTTACAGGTGGTATGACGGCGTCCCAGAAGCTTGGCCCTGTCGGAGCTTCTCAAACAAGCCTCTTGGTGTGGAGACCTATGTGCATGAAAGCTGTTAGCTCAGGTGGGAGGCTTCTGAGTAGATTTTCAGGTTGTTTTCTCTACCAGGGCCTGTATCAGGTTGGAAAATTTTCAAGACAAGTAACTTGACTCAGAAAAAAAAAACAACTAAAAGTAGAGATTTTGTGTGGCTTATATTTTTAATGGAATCCCTAGGAACCAGACACTCCATGTTGTATGCATATAGAAATTTCTGTCCTTGTTGATGTCCCCAAAGGCAGGGTTCCTAGATCACTTCTGCTGAGTGCACCCGAAATAGGAATTCACCATCATTATGGATATGCCAACGAGTGTGCGTCAGGCCCTCTACTCTGAGTGTTTTCTATTCAGGTTACTGTTTTGTTGTCATAGTAACCATGCAGGGAAGGTGGTATTCTCCTTATTTTCAGGATGACGATATTGAAGTGCCAAGAGGTAATCTCTTTCCACTCTCTTGAGCTAAGGCACAGTGTTTAGAAGTGATTGTCCCATACTTCTCAAAACCCCAGGGCAAAAAGTTGGTGCCAAACCCCTTAATCCTTAAGAAATAAGGAAGACAATGAGTAGATAGGATATTTACCATTCCAAAAGTGAATGATGCCTGGAAAGCCACCTAATCACCCTGATTTTTGGTGTCTTCATCTGTAAGTGGCAGCAGCGAGAAAGCCCACCTAACTGGGCTGTTGTAGAGATTAAATGAGATAATGTGTATCAGGGCATTGAACACACAGCCAGACACATAGTAGGTACACTGGTTGACTTTCATTCACTTAACTGTTAGTAAAAAAAAAAACAGCACATTTCTCACTGAAGTTATTCAGGAAAAGTAGTTAACACATTCTGTCTTGGTGGCATTTGTTGGCATGTCTGTCCTCCTGTGTTCTCAGCAGAACAAAGCTGCCGTGCTTTGTCTTGATGATTGAAGGATAGGACATTAACTGCTTGGCCTCCAGCTCCCCTGCCTGGCAAATGATTGTCTGTAAGCTTTTCAGAGCAGTTCTGGAAGTACAGCCCTGAAGGACCAGATCTGTTGGTGGGCGAGCTGTGGGTACAGAGGGGCGTCGTGTGTGACTGCTGTCGTCGCTGAAAGAAGCTTGGCCAGATGCACACTGCCAAAAAGACTGCTGGGTGTCTTCCCTTTGTTCCCCAAGCAGGAATCCCAAAACATCTTTAGTAATATGTTTTCGTTGCTGATGTCTGGACTACCAGACATTTGAAGTTTGGGCAACTTCGTGAGCATAAGACTCTCTATCCAACACGGTATAAGGGGAAAAACCTGGAGTTCGGATTCCAGTAGCCCAGGATGAAAATCCCAACCGTTCTGCCTCTTTGCTGTCTGGATGTGGAGAGTTGTTTGTCCACCTGGTACATGGGTACAGTCAGTAAGACCGGACTCCCAGAGTGGATGAGAACCAAGGCATACAAAGCATGTAACTCTCCAGAGTAACTCCCAGGCCTGCAGCTGCTGTGGTTTTAGGGTTAGTAGGCTCCCAGAGGGCCCGTCTTGCAAGTGTGACCTCAGCCCTTCTGAGAGGGAGCGCGCGCACGGTGGCTGGTAACGTGTGACCTGAGGTGAATGCTCCCAGCGAGCTATGCTCACTGCAAGGACATGAACGTGTTCTCCTCCAGTTGGTGTGGCTCAGCCTGGTTTGCACCGTACACAGACTGTAGCCGTGGGCTCAGAGACTGCTTTAGCAAACCTAACTGAGGCCAGCTCAGAACCTTGCATTTAGTTTTGAGTACCTCTGGGCCTGTATCATTTGTAGCTTCATGAAATGTTGTTTATTTGCCGAGGAAATGTAGCAGAACTCTTGAAACACACAGAATTGTCCAGTGTGATCCTGTGTGGAAAGCAGTGTCCTTTATAGTGGGTTTAATTTTTTTCAATAAGATTTCTCTCTTTTTTCAGCTTAATGTTCTCCATACAGAGTTGGCTAAACAGTTGGCAGACACAATGATTCTACCTATTATACAATTTCGAGAAAAGGATCTCACAGGTAAAGTTACTGAGTTCGGTGCCAGTTACCTGCAAAACATCAATTCATTTCATAATTGTTCTGACTGCATTAATTTCTTTAAATATGTGCCTCATTGAGAAATGCCTTTCTTTTTCAAGCACTTCAGTTTAGCTACCTTTCACTGAATCTCCACTATGTTCTTGGCTCCCCTAAAGGAAGGTTACAGGCTAATGAGAAAACTAACTTGGAAACAATCATAACATTATGTGATGAGGGCAGCCGGAGAGAGAGGTACAAGGAATAAAAACAGCACTCGGAAAGGTGTGATTACCCTTTTGAAGTTAGAATGCCAGAGAGGGCTTCCTGGAGAAGGTGATCTCTGTGCTGGGTTTTGAAAGATGAGTAAGTGTTTACCAAGGAGACAAAGATGGCAAGGTTTGTATTACTGGTTTGGAGCATTTATAGGAGTCATGCTGTTTTGGGGGGAGCCATGAATGCTTTGGAATGTAACGTGGGTGGCTTAGAGAGGGACAGAGGGGCAGGGACCATGCTTTACCTGTGCTAGACCCTGAGCCGCAGCCATGAACAAGGCAGACAAGCTCCCTCTTCTCCTGGAGCTCACATTTTAGTGGGTCGGTAGATCTGGGACTGGTTCAGAGAGCCTGGTTGCCCTTCTAGACTATTTTTGGTTCTTCAATGAAAAAGCAAAACAAAACTTTAGAGTAATTTTCTATCTCTTGGAAATCAAGGTAGTCAAAACATGAATAAAAAAAGAACCAAAAATCTTGAAAAAAAGTAGTTGATAATACAAAAGGGAACCCAAACTTTCTAGTCTTTTTGTTCTTTATGTCACTGAAAATATTCACTGCTTAGAGATGGAAGAATTGTATTTTCTAGAGCACCGATATAAAAATTGCTGGCCAAAGAAATCTAAACCAAGTACTCAGAGATCTGTTCAGTATAGTGCTGCCTCTTCGGGGGTGGCTGGATGGCTGAGTTGGTTAAGCGTCTGTCTTCGACTCAGGTCATGATCCTGGGGTCCTGGGATCGACCCCCGCATCAGAATCCCTGCTCACTGGGAATTCAGCTTCTCCCTCTGTCTTCTTCCCCCACCTGCCTCGTGCTCGCTCTCCTGCTCTCTTGCTCTGAACTGAAGTCATATTCATATATATATATATATATATATATATATATATATATATATATTTATTCACCTTAAATGAAGTCATATATACACACATATATATTTTCACCTTAAATGAAATCATATATATATATACATATATATATACACACACACACATATATATATATCCATATATATATACTCACCTTAAAATGTAAAATTTAGGGGCGCCTGGGTGGCTCAGTTGGTTAAGCAGCTGCCTTCGGCTCGGGTCATGATCCCAGCGTCCTGGGATTGAGTCCCACATCGGGCTCCTTGCTCGGCAGGGAGCCTGCTTCTCCCTCTGCCTCTGTCTGCCAGTGCTCACTCTCTCTCTCTCTCTCTCTCTCTCTCTCTCTGACAAATAAATAAAATATAAAAAAAAATGTAAAATTTATTCAGGCAGGAAAGACACAGCACATCTTAAAGATGGTCTTCTCCCCACACCCACCCATATGGAGATTCCCTGTGATCACGTCACCTGAGGCTCTAGGGAGCAGGGGTAGACCTGAACATTTGCCAGGGGCGGTGTGACAGCACTGAAACCTGACAAAGAACAATAAATGATAGGTCAGCTTGTGTGAGGAGAAACCTTGCTTGAGCAGGAGTTTTAGTGGTTTTGTGTGTTGCTCGTCTGTAATAGCATGCAAATCCCAAAGCTGCATGTAGTCCCGTGCTGATTATCCAGTGCGAACTGAGAGTCTTAGTGCATTTTTTCATAAAGATTTTCTCTAAATAAAATCATAGAAATGTGTGGGGATATTGTTTTAAGAACAAACTCCAAGTCTTTTAGACAGAAAATAATCACCCCCCCTCCCCGCACCCCGACCTACGTTGTCAGATTTGTGTCTTTCAGCTTTGTGGTGGGAGGAAGCCCGGGCCTGAGGGTCCCGGCAGTGGTAATGACCAGGCCTTGTCGGTCCTGTAGGACTCAAGTGTGGATTAGTAGTATTTGCCTAGGATGGCGATTTTTTTTTTAAAGAGAATAAAACTATGTGGTAATAGTAAAAAGAGAAGCCTCTTCGGTATCTTTGGAAACAGTGAATCACAGTAACCTTCTCTGACGACACCAGCATGCAAGTGTGAAGCGTTTGGCCCAGGTCATGCTTGAGTCAGCTCGAGAACCAGCTTAGAATCTGGCCTCCCCTCCACGTGATGGTTTTTACCTGATGTTTCGCCTCCTTTTCCATTTATGCACCGATCCAAGTACCTATCTAAATGAAGAGAACACAAACCGATTAAGGAAGCTATTTGACCCGAGAAGGGAAAACCCCTGAGAGTGCTCCAGTAGGAAGTGAAAGGGAGAGGGGAAGAAAGGGAAATGCAGAAAGCAGCCCGATACCAGAAAGCGTAAGAATAACATGAAGAGAGATTGGAAAGCTGGAGGCAGTTTTGAGGCAAACAGAAAAAGGCATGAAAGGTATGAAAATGCTTTCCTTTGTTTGATGAAGCAAAACTGATTGTGGCAGAGTTGTAGAAAGTATCGCTTTCTTCTAGATGTCTCTGTGTTTTTGTTTTTTTTTAACCTTGGACAGCCATCACCCTCACTGACCTCGTCGTTTTTTATTTCTCAGTCTTGGACTTTGTTATATGTCCTCACGCGTGAGGCGCGTGGCACCCACAGGAGGATATAGTGGTGTGTGTTGGCTTGTCGCAGGTACCCTGTGCTAGATGGCTTCAGACTTTGTCATTAAAACAAATACCCTGGGCGCCTGGGTGGCTCAGTTGGTTAAGCGGCTGCCGTCGGCTCAGGTCGTGATCCCGGGAGTCCCTCAGCGGGGAGCCTGCTTCTCCTTCCACCTCTGCCCTTCCCCCCCTGCTTGTGCACTTGCTCTCGCAAATGAGCACCCCCATATTCCTTTGTTAGTGGTGGCTTTGCCAGACGTTAAAAATGGCTAGCCAAAGGGCCTTTCTAGGTTCTAAGTATGGTCCAGATATTGTTAGGAAAGAGGTATTAGAACACTCTTTTTGGGGGGCAGGAGAGTCCGAGCTTAGCTGTATACTCCAGGTCTCCCTGAAGAGCACCTGTCCACCACACACTCCAGCCCACTTCCCCCAGGGACCCTCTGCTTCATGGACCCCCCCAAATGCTGTCAACAAGGAGTGGGTGGTCAGGGTCAGTCAGGGTCCCAAGTTTGGGATGCAGCTGAAGCCACAAACTCCAGTCACACCAGGAGGCCAGAGCTATGTGAGGGCAGAGGCTCGGAGGAGGGGCTCACAGAGCCGTCCTCCTTCCACACGTGGACTTTTATTTCTTGGGGAAGCATAGAGCTCTGGTTTGGCATATTTTACTTTCCTTTGCTCTAAGATTTTTTTTTTTTCTCTCTTGTTCAGAGGTTAGCACTTTAAAGGATCTTTTTGGACTCGCCAGTAATGGTAGGCATCCTCTCTGTTCTTGGCGCGTGGGTTTAGTATGTGTGTGGGTGGAGATGCTGAATGAATGTTCTTGCCTTTCAACCCATCTGGGTGCTAAAATGCCTCTTTATTTTTAGAGCATGACCTCTCAATGGCAAAATATAGCAGGCTTCCTAAAAAAAAGGAGAATGAGAAGGTAAGAATACCTACCTGACATGGTGTTTTCCGCCTCACTTACTTAAGCTCCTTTTCTACGTTCCTGCTGTGAATTCATGGCATTGAGGGTACCTTGATGAATTCTTTTTCTTCTTTGATATACGTAGATTTTTAATTATTCTGAATCTCATAAGTAGACTTCTACCTCCCTATTCTGGCTTTTCAACGTGGTTTATTAGACAGCAACTTGGAACCATTGTATAATTACATTTGCACAGTGATTTCAGATTACCTCGGTACCTTGTGCTTGTCTGCCGCATACGTATTCAGGTCACTTGAATTTCTTGCCCTGGGTGTTGGCTCTGCTTCTCTAATTCGTGCTTTTTTGCTGCTGTAGATGATATTGCCCATTTGAATGCATCTAAATTCCTACTTCTGTTGCATGATTTCCTTGAGCTAAATTACTTCTTGGAATACAGTCTTAGGAGTGAACTAAAATGTTTGTGGCTCTCAGTGCAGGCCCCTGAGTTGTTCTCCTAAAGGCTCGGGGAGTACTTGGCTTTACCCTGGGGCAGCCTCATAAGCACGGAGATGCTAATACTTCGGTATTTTTAATTGGGAGTTTTTAAAACATAAAGGGGAACCTTATCTGAGTTTTATTGTATTGGTCACAGAAATGGGTCTCATGAGTAAACACACACCGTTGAAGCTTCATGCTCTTACAGAACGGCCACGTCCTTCAGACAGCCTGACGTTTGCCTTCGCCTCTCACCCAGGTGAAGACGGATGTCGTGAAAGAGGTGGCGGCCGCGCGACGGAAACAGCACCTCTCTTCCCTCCAGTACTACTGCGCCCTCAATGCGCTGCAGGACAGGAAGCGCGTGGCCATGATGGAGCCCATGATAGGCTTTGCCCACGGACAGGTAGGCCATGCCCGTCCCCTGAGGGCTGAGCCCTGAGCCAGCTGGGGAGAACAGCTCAGTGTGCCTGCTGAGCTAGCGTTTAGGAGAAACTGAAGCATGTTTCAGAGAAAGAAACACGAACGCACCACCTCCCTGGAACTTTCCTTAGGTTCAGCACGTGGAAAGCTTCCAGGGGGGACGGATTGTTAGGCTGGACGTGCAGGCAGTGACGGCCTCCGTCCCAAGCCTCCCAAGGGGCCGGAGGGGGTGCTGGCATGGCCCTTTGTCTCTGAGCCAAGTGAGAGTCAGGCCTGGTCTAATGTTCTGAGAAGGAGAACTGCTCAGATTGGTAGAGCTGGGCCTACAGCTTAAGACCCACACACGGTCCCCTGCTGCTCTCTGTGGCGAGGCTCACCCTCAGCTGGGCTGTTCTCACTGCTGAGGTCATGGCCGGCACCTTGGCATCTGGGCCATGGCAAAATACTGCTGGCGCTCGCTGAAGTCTCTCCGGGATGTATGTAGCTTTTTCCGCCATTAGTGGTCTCTTGAACACTCGTCTGTCCGGATTCTCCAGTGGCAGGGCGGGGCCCTGGCTGGGCAGCACCAGCCTGGCAGGGACAGGAGTGAGTGTCCATTCATGGTGAATGGCACCACCCCTCCCCTCCATCCCTGTCTTGCTGGAGCCCATTTAACATGGACTCTAGCACCGCACCCCAGCATGCAGGAAACACATCCGGGAATCTTCTTTCAGTTGACAGCCTAGGAATAGAAGGGGATGTCAGGAAGCAGAATTTTGAGAAGAAAACAGCAACTTTTTAAAACACCACATGTGTGAGCATCTATTCTTTTTAAATACATGTTAAAAAAATACGTGTATTTCAGAAAACAGCATCAGTATCCTTCAGTTTGGGAAAGGGGAGCAAGGGAGGATCTTTAGGCATTCAAGCTCAGAGATCCGTCTTTTTATGTGGTTGTGACGTTGAAAGGCGAGGTTACTCAAGATGGCTTCTGTCTTCAGGGGTGATATTTAAGCAGAGTGCTATAATCTGTCTGTGTCATCTGGGTAAAGCTGGGTTGAACCCAGAGCTGGCCCTGTCCAGCCCTGGGCTCCGTTCCACGGCAGACCCCTGCAGCGTCCACCTTCTCGCGGTGGGTGCTGGTGCCGCCTCTCTCCTTAGTTCTCGCACCTCTGCCCAGCGGAGGGCCTGGCCGTGCTGGAGAGCGCCGGTGCTGCCTTTGCTCTCTCATTAATGCCTCCTGTCCTGTCTGTCCTCCCTGGATTGACAGTGGTGGCCTGTGGAGCACGAGTCCTGGCCTCTTAAGAGCTGGGGCTCAGCTAAGTGAATGCAGCCCCCTCACTGTACCCCTCAGGGGGGCTAGCAAACCGTCCCCCCCCCGCCTCCCCCTCACCCCCAGCCTGGGGACACAGAGCAGAACATGCCGCAGTCATGATGGGTGGCTGCAGCAGCAGCCTTGAGGACTGAGGACAGCATGTTTCCCTTTCATGTGCAAAGTACCCAAATTTCAAGACCAAGACCAGGTAGTCCCTCCCGCTGCAGACTTCACATCCTGCAGAAAACTATAGCTCCTTTGCTTAGACCGGTTGTTGTCTAACCCATAAATCTTTTGGATGATCCCAAAGCATTTGCTCTCCTCCCACGTCATCAGCTGTTTTAAATCCACGTTGACTAAGCGTCCACCTTTTTGGCTGATGGCCGTCAGACCACTGTACTTCCTGCGGCTCCGAAGGCCTGAGAATCTGGGTCTCTGGATAATGCGGCACTGAGCCAGGCTTCACGGCACCACCCGCTTCAGTGCGGGCTGTTTGACTTCATTTCTGCCTCCCCTGGCCCTTGTTGAACAGATTTGCACTGAGATCACAATTCAGTCATCATGCCTGAAACAGGTTTTGCAGACTGTGTACAGGTTTACAAGATCCCAGAAATCAAGTCCAGGATAGTGGTCGCAGGGTAGATCTGATGGAAGCTGGCTAGAGAAGCCAGGATCTCATCCCTCCCACCCTTCCATCCCTTCAGACCAGACTGCTTGAGGGATTGCAGGAGCAACCCCCACTCCCCTGCCACGTAAAGAATAACAGAGGAGCTAAGCCATGGAATTTGGAGTATCAATTCCAGGGAGTTCAGGGAGAGGAAGAGGGGAAGGCCACTGGGGGGCTGTGTCCTCAGAACTGCAGGAGGCCCCGGAGCAGACTTTGATGTTGCAGGTTTCATAGATTCAGAACGGCATTTGCTGTTTTCATCTCCGCATGATTAAAAGATCACGGGGCCAGAGCAGCGCCCCACATGATTACCTTACATTAGGATAATCGTGATCATCCTGTTCTTATCCTGTGAAAACTAAGGGCGTGGGGGTGCCTCCTTCCCCAGGATGTGAGCATGTGAAGCCTGCCAGCCTCACGAGGGTGCGTGGTCGAGTTCCCTACCCACCGCACAGGGCAGGGGCTGCTTCCAGATCAGACTCCTGAGCCAGCCCAGAATGTGAGAGAAGTCCCATGTCCAAAGCTAAGCATTTTCTCCCTTTTCTCGTTACTCAGGCTTGCAACTCTTACCTTTCTGTGATCAGGCACGTAAGATGGAACAGATCACCCCCAGTATTCGGATTTTTTAAAGCCTTGGCCATGGGAAGAAATGGAGACTTGAGCTTTGGGGTGGGATGGTGATAGATCTCAGTAATCCGCAGAAGCAGGCCCCTCCCTGTGCCCTGCCTGTCAGGGTTTGTGAGGCAACCCAGCCTTTCAGGAAAGTGAATACCCTGGAACCACAGGAAGTAAGGACTTCCTTTCTGTTTGTTCCCCAAAAGCCAGCAATTGAAGTTTTATTTTCAAAGGAGACGGAGCCCTCCTCGGGCCACCCTCCGCTGAGCGCAGAGAGCCCGCATCCCAGAACACTGGGGGCCGGAAGGGAGCTCACCCGGCCGAGGAGCTGTTCAGGCCCAGGGCTGTGCTGCCTCCTTCACACCCACAGTCCCCTCTGGGTTGACGTCAGGGTTGGAAGGGCAGCATCCCAGCCGCATCCTCTGTCCAGCCCGTGTTTCAAGCCGCACATGACTCGCTGACTGGGGTCATGGCAGACTCCGGGGTCTGCTCCTCTGAGCACCTCCCGCCGCGCTCCACCCAGTGCTCGTCTGGTTCTGGCCGTGCACGTCAGCTGTCACATGCTGATGGAAGCCCCTGGGGATGCCAAGATGTAGACCTGCTCCTTGCCCCCCTAGAAGCTTTCTGTCCAAAATTCACAGAATTCACAGTGAAGAGCTGACGATGAGACCATCAGAAATAATTGTCAATAGGAGCTACCGACGCACGTCATCTAGTATGTGCCAGGCAGTGAACTCACATTATCCCTGATGTCCCCCTGCCTGTCCGTAAGAGCTCCCAGTGTCCCCAGTCTGCAGTGCACTGGGTCGGGAGGAACTCCGTGGGCGTGGGAGTCCAGCCAGGGACTCGGCAGGCCAGCCAGGGTCCCCCCCCAACGCTGTCAGTCCCATGCTGGATGCGCTCACTGATCACCTTTCCTAGGTGACCTTCAGAACATCACCATTCTGTCTTTCAGATTAACTTCTTTAAGAAGGGAGCAGAGATGTTTTCCCAAAATATGAACAGCTTTTTATCCTCAGTTGCGGACATGGTCCAGAGGTAAGGCTGCACTCCACTCTGGGTCCAGGGGCCTCTGCCTTTCCTGCCGAATCCATCCCTCTGGCAGGTGGGAGGGACGGAGCCCCGCCACCATGGGGACTCCGGGCAGTGGGCCCCTTCTTAGCTGCCGGTATTCGGGAATACTGAGGTTGGAAAGTAATGCCTTCTGCGTACCGCCCCCCCAACTGTGTGGGGAGCCCAGAGCTGTGCCCACCATGTGAACAGATTATATAGCTTAAAGAAAAGATGAAGCGTCTGTGAGGGGACTTTCCCGTCAAATTCCAGTGCCCGTGCTGAGGGAGGTCTTCCCTGTGTCACAGTGGCCTCCACAGCCCGTGGGCCCGGCGTAGGCTGGCTGTGGATTTAGACGTGGCCTCGTTTCCCCTTTGGAACCAAGGGGCTCACAGCCAGAAGTGCTGTGACTCTTTAGGAAACTGGTCATCACGGCCATTTATGACCGATCATGGGGCTTTATGCCTTTTTGGAATTAATTTAACAAATCGCACTTCAGCCTCGCAAATGCTTATATTTTTTAAGATTTTATTTATTTATTTGACAGAGAGAGATCACAAGTAGGCAGAGAGGCAGGCAGAGAGAGAGAGGGGAGGAAGCAGGCTCCCCGCTGAGCAGAGAGCCCAATGTGGGGCTCCATCCCAGGACCCTGGGATCATGACCTGAGCTGAAGGCAGAGGCTTTAATCCACTGAGCCACCCAGGCGCCCCTCAAATGCTTATTTTTTTAAAAATACACCATCCTCAAAAAAAAAAATACACCATCCTCTCTTCAGGCTGTCCTGCCAGGCTTGCCTCCATTGCCAGCGTGCACGACAGCGAGCCCCAAGGAGGCTTGCTTCATTCACACCGCAGATCTGGTTGCGGGAGTACTCCGTGATTTCTGGAGCATGGGCGAGGGAGAGAGCAGCTGAGAAGCAGATAGACTAAATGGAAGTAGGAGTGTGGGATTTTATTTCGTGTGGAAAAACAGAGGAAGGTTGCTCCTTTTCTTGAGGAAGTTGTATTTCAAGATACCTTTAAAATAAAATTTGTTTTAGAGCAAGTGAGCAAGTGCAGGGAGGGGCAGAGGGAGGCAGAGAGTAACTTTAGCAGACTCCGCACAGAGCCCGATGCGGGGCTGGATCTCAGGACTCGACCCTGGGATCATGACCTGAACTGAAAGGAAGAGTCAAATGCTTAACCGGCTGAGCCGCCCAGGCTCATTGGCAGGGCTGACATAAAAGGAAAAGCATTGCCTTTGTCTTTGTCATTGCACTTAGGAAAATGACCAGGAGGGGGACACTGGGTGGCTCAGTGGGTTAAAGCCTCTGCCTTCGGCTCAGGTCATGATCCTAGGGTCCTGGGATTGAGCCCCACATCGGGCTCTCTGCTCAGCGGGGAGCCTGCTTCCTCCTCTCTCCCTCTCTGCCTGCCTCTCTACCTACTTGTGATCTCTGTCTGTCAAATAAATAAATAAAATCTTAAAAAAAAAAAAGAAAAAAAAGAAAAATCCAGGAGGTGGGACCAATCTCCAGTGGCCCTTTTTCACCTTAGGGGAGCCTGGGGAGTAGAAAGGGGGGTAGGAGTGACTGCTGTTTCCTTCCCTCCCTCCCACCTTCCTTCTCTTCCAGCTCTTTCGTAGGCAGCCTGCATGGCAGCCCTGAGGATGGGCTCATCAAAGCTTTTCTCCTAAAGTTTGCATCAGCATGGGGCGCCTTGGTGGCTCAGTCAGTTAAGACTCCGATTCTTGGTTTTGGCTTGGGTGGTGATTTCGGGGTGATGGGGTTGAGCCCCATGTCAGGCTCCGCCCTCCTTGTGTGCGCAGTCTCTTTCTCTCCCCCTCCTTCCCTCTCTAAAATGGATGAATGAGTCTTTTAAAAGAAAATTGCATCAACAGTTCTAAGCCTGGATACCACTTTGTCGCAGAGAAATTGTTTCGCTGGGTTCAGGCGTCGTCCGGTGGTATTTATTCCTCATGTTCTGTTCTAAAACAGCGGCCATATAGGACCACTTCTAGCAGAGCAGACTCGAGTCCCACCATGTCCAGCTTCCGGGGCAGGAAGCCCCATGGGGCAGGAAGGCCTGGCACAGTTCCGCCGTGGGCTGCTCCGCCGTGCTGGGTCTGCGTGAGAAGCAGCTGACCTGACGCCTTCTGTCTTAAGCATTCAGGTGGAACTAGAAGCCGAAGCGGAGAAGATGCGCGCGTCCCAGCAGGAGCTGCTCTCTGTTGATGAGTCTGTTTACGCCCCAGACTTTGACGTGGCCGCGCCACAGATCAATAGAAACCTCATCCAGAAGGCTGGTTACCTTAATCTCAGAAGGTGAGAATGTCACTGCGTGCCTCTCTTTCTGAAGTCTGTTTTCCCTCAGGTGGCTAGACAGCGTTGTCGGGAGAGTGGGTGGTGCTGGGTGGTGCTGGGGTGGTGGCCGCCATGCCGCCCTTCCCACCTCAGGGCCCTGGTCACCGAGAGGTGGGCTTGAACCAGTCTCAGAAGAACCCAGTGCGTCGACTCCGAGCGCTGGGCCGTCCCTGTCCCTGGTCGAGGGGACTATATGCAGATAGCCTGTTCTTAACCATCATCATCCTGGACTGTAGGGAGTTTCTGTCCCATCCCGCCCTTGGCCCCGGCCCCTGACAGGTGAGAGCCATGTGCTCAAGCCTGCCACTGAGGCCGGAGTCCGAGGGCCAGCCAGCCTCAGTGTCCTCCAGGTTCTCACACACAGAATCACGCTGTAACACTCGGGGCCATTTGGCTTGAAGGGAGGAGGCTCAGGCTTCCTTGTGTCCAGGAGCAGACTGAGGCCGTTCGGTGTGGTGAGGACCCTGACTTGGTTCAGTCACCCCCGCCTCAGCTGGGCCTCAGTCACGTCATGTGCAAAATGGAGCCGATCATCACACCTACTGAATAAAGTTGTTACAAGGACCGAATGAGGCCATTTCCAGTAGGTCGGAAGCACTCGGATGCTAGCTATTACCAGTTTTTGGAAATAACTAATTATTGAGGCAGGATGCCTCGTGCCTTGCACAAAGCTGCTTCTTGATAAACACTGATCAGGTAAATGTCCCAGATATTTCTCAAATGGAGGATCTACAGAGAGGAACGGCCAGCCGTTTTCTTACCAAGGTGGAGCTCCTCAAAGCTCTTCCAGCTCGTTGAGATCACAAGTTAAATATCTGTCAGTCTGTGTGGCTAGAAAACCCTACAGGGTTGGTGGTGTTTGCCAGTTACTGGATACTTCTCTTGGAAGCAGCGCACAAAACATCCAGTAAGAGCAAAACTCAGTGTGGTAAACGCCCCCAGGATTCCAGGTGCCGGGAGCCGAGGGGATCCTGGTGACTCTCGCTGGACTCAGCAGTTCAGGTCCATGTCTTAGAGGAAGGAGCATCTAGGTTTTCAGTTCCTAACGGGGATGGACTCATTCTGTTTCCAGATCCTGCAAGAAGCCAGTGTCACTGCCGTTGGGCGGGTGGGGGCGGTGACTGCCGCCTGCACACAGGGCTGGCCCCGGGCTGCATCTCCTGTGTGAGCAGAGCCCCTAACTTCCGGGTCACCCAGGCTGCATTGTGCCTCGTCTGCCCCTCTGCATTTGGATTCTTTCCAAAGCAGTTTTGCTCTGATGTAAAGAAATATTATCTCTAGAATGTCACCAGTACTCAGGGAGAGGCAGCCAGACTTTGAGGTGCTGCGCGGGCTTCCTCGTACTGGCGGGTGTTCTAAAACCACAGTTCTTCCAGTAAAACAGGGCTGGTCACCACCACCTGGGAGCGGCTTTACTTCTTCACGCAAGGCGGGAACCTCATGTGTCAGCCGAGGGGCGCTGTGGCCGGAGGCCTGATCCAGGACCTGGACAACTGCTCGGTGATGGCCGTGGACTGTGAAGACCGCCGCTACTGCTTCCAGATCACCACGCCCAACGGGAAATCGTAGGCTGGGCGGGGGTCTAGTGACTCTGCCCCTGCCAGGGGCCTCCTTGGGGAGAGGGGGTGCGTGGGAGGAGGGCCCCCAGACCTGCCTGCGTGGAGCTCTCTGCTCCAGCCAAAACCCGAGATGGCTGGTGCACTCAGCCCCCATACTGGCCCGCAGACCCCCATGTACTACAGGGGCCCAGAAGAGGTCACTTGGGGTCATCCGCAGGGACCGCCTGCCCTTCAGTTGTGGCTGCTCTGCTTCCATTTGCTTCCATGTGGGGCTCTGAGCTGAGCTCCTGTGTTGACAGGAGTGTGTCCGGCCAAGTCAGTACAGTGCAGACCGTCTGTTTGGTTGGCAGAGCTGTTTCAGACCTTGTCCTCCCTCCTGGGTGACAGGAGTGGCCTGGGATCCCGGTCCCGGTTACCTAACTCCTTGGTCTTCTCTGTAAAACAGGATAAGAGCCATGCTCCCCCCTCCCACCGCCGTGGGGTCCCGGGATAGGGTGGAGCCCTCCCCAGAGGAAGAGCAGTGGTATTTGTGTCCAGTTCCCCTCTCCCTTCCATGGATTTGGGGGCGGGGGGGGGGGGGTCTGCCAACGCCTCTGGGCCAGACTCCTGGTGGCCCCAGTCACCTGAGAAGCCAACAGGATGTCCAGGCTTGTGAACCGCCAGCCTCGAACTAGTAGATCCGAGCCCGGCTGCTCACTTCCCTCAGGAAGTATCTGTCCAGGATCACACAGCAAATGAGCAGGGAGCCTAAACCCCATTTTCTTCTCTTCCTGTCATCCTGCCTTCCCGGCCCTTCCCTTTGGGACCCAGCTGAGTTCAGCGTATGTGGACTAAGCCTCAGCCAGAGGCCTGGGAGTCACTGACATAGATGTGCTTTATTGCAGGGGAATCATCCTCCAGGCAGAAAGCAGAAAGGAGAATGAGGAGGTATGGTTTGTTCTTCCACTTCTGTCCTAGTCTAGCGGTGACCGGGGTCCAGCAGATTTTGTAATGTCCTCTCTCCACAGTGGATATGTGCCATAAACAACATCTCCAGACAGATCTACCTGACCGACAACCCAGAGGTAACTCGCGCTGCCTTCCCCGGCCCTCGCTCAGTCTGAAGGGTGAGCGCCCCTCCCGGGACTGAGCCTGTCCTCCCGCGCATTTGTAGGCAGTCGCCATCAAGTTGAATCAGACGGCTCTCCAAGCAGTGACTCCCATTACAAGTTTCGGAAAAAAGCAAGAAAGCCCGTGTCCCAGGTAATTAGAGGACAGTGGGAAAGCGGCTTGCGTATACTTATGAGTTAGGAATTGGATAGCAGTTATTTCTCTTCACGTACCACCTAGGGGTGGAGCTCAGGCTACCGGGAGAGGTGGGGTGTTTGCGCACGGTGACACCACCTGTGAGGGGAAGAACCGGGAGCCACGGCCGCGGGACCCTGGGTGACCCTGCCACCATCCTTCCCCTGGACTGTGCAGCCACAGCCCGAGCAAACAGGACTTGCATCGAGGGTCTGCTGGTCAGGGCTTCTTGCATTTTTCTGTCAGCATCAACAAAGTTCTGGAACCAAAAGGAAACTTAAATAAGGAACAAAATTAGCTTTTCTGCATCTGTTTTACTGCCCAGGCCTTACCTGTACGTATACAGATACTTTCGCATGTATTTTGTTAAATTTTTATTTTCACATATATTTTTCATGTTTTTACATTTCTTATAATTGTTCCTTTTAGTAAGTCTACACACTCTTCCGTGATTTATTTTTATTAGCTGTTGAATATTTTGGTGGCCTCCCTTTCCTCTGCACTATCATGTACAGTGAACACTTTCATGCACCTAGCTTCGCTCTTGTTTTGAATACAGCCTTAAGGTTTATTCCAAGAATCTCACCTTTTGTCTTAATGGGAGTTTCCAATTGGTTAACTAATAGAGAACTGCATTATTGGTCACACCAAAGGTGGGTTACGATTATGACTGTATGTGGTGTCCGTTTTTCTGTGGCATGGTAGAAAGAACCCATTAAATAAATGTTTCACAGATATCTCCTGAGTCCAGACAGATGTCATCAGAAAGCTAAGAGTTCAGTTCCCGGGGCCTTGGGCCTGTGTGGCAGGTTGCCAGGGTGCATACGCGGAGACCTTGGTGTGCGGGAAGGAGCAGAAGAAAAGGCCAGAAAGTGGCCATGAGTCTGATGTCAGTGGATTGGGGACCCTGCTTAGGCTCTGGGCCATAGAGCAGAACTGCAGACTGAGGCGAGTGGCGTGTCGCAGCCAGTGTGGACAGGCTGTCCTGCGGCTCTCTGCACATAGGGCATATTGGATCTGGGGCGTGGTGGGGCAAAGGACAGGGCGGGGACGCCCGATAGGCTGCTGCTGGAGTATCTTAAGACAGAACAGGAGAAGCTAAGCAGAGGTAGTAAAAATGGGCAAGGGGCAACAGGTGACACTTGAATGCTGGGTTTCATAGTTGACACAGACAGCATGTTCGTGAAGGGCAGCTCTAATGAGGGCGCTCTGATGGAAGTGGAAATACTGATCGGGCCAGAGGGCTAGGCCATGAGCCTCATCGTGGGTGAACATGCTGGCCTCCTCTCTGTAAAGCCGTGAGCTGCACAGCGAGCTGGGTACGCTGGAGAACGCTGGCCTGGAAATCTGAGAGTTTCTGGTGGCTCTGCCTTCAACGCGGCTAGATGGCCTGACGTGGCTCAGTTCTCTGGGCCTCTGTCTCCTTCAATTTGTGACACAAGAAGATGCGAAACTAGGTGACCTCCCCAGTCCCTTTGTACTTCTAACACTATCTAGGGTGCCGATGTATCATTTGACTAGTATTAGTAATTAAAGGTGTGACTGGTTTTCTAAAAAAAAGTCAACCGAGACTGTGTTTGGGTTTGTAGTCTGTAGCTACAAAGTTTGTAGCTGAGATTTAATTATTCAGTAACTGATTTTTCTCCCTGTTGTAGAATAAGTAAATCACACAGAAGAATCCTGAAACAAAAAAGATCTCTAGCCAGGCAGCCGAATCAACAAAGAGACTGGGAGGGTGATGGATGTGGCTGCCAGGCGGCCCAGAGCTGTGGAGACGGTGGGGGAGGGCTCCTGTCCCTCTCAGGGCCAGCTCATTAGGAATAAAGAAATGTTTTGATGACGGGAAAGCAGCAGAGAAACTGTTTGTGGGAAGAAACTGCCACTCACTCCTAAGCAAACACCATGTGTGGCCTTCCCTCACTCTGCGGATAACACAGCTCTGATGTGCATTCTTTCCTCCAGCTGGTCCAGTACCAGTTCATTCGTGGAGTGTCTGCTCTGTGCCCCAGGCCCTGGGCCAGGTCAGAAAGCTGAGTCTTGTTGGTAAAGACCAGCAGAAGGTAAATACTTAGTTAAAATGGAGGAAAGCGCTCTGGTGTTAGAGGCGAAGGTGCTGTCACGGAGAGGCCTGCCTGTGGAGACAGTATCAGACTGAGAAGTGAACGACGAGAAGTGGCCACTCTTGCAAAGAGCCAGACTCATGCATTCCCAGTAGCAGTCTGGAGGCTGGAAGGCAGGAGAGAGCTTAGTGTGTTTGAGGAACTGAAAGGAGGCCACTGTAACCACAGTGTGGGCGCGGGGGGATCGCAGGGCAAGGTGGGGTTGGGGAGGGAGGGAGGCAGGCAGAACGGATCGCGAAGTCATGGTCAGGACCCTGGGGAGTTGTCAAAGGGTGCAGAGAGGCAGACATGGGCGTGTCAGAGAGAGTGGATCCGTTGTGTGTGATCTGAGGGCAGCTCTGGCTGCGGTGGAGGACATGGGACACAGAGCTGGGCAAGTAGGTAGAGTCAGGGACCCGTGGCAGCAGTCCGGGTGACGGCGATGGTGTCTTAACCAGGATCGTGGCAGAGGACATAAAAAGTAGCTAGCTCGGGGACTTGTTTTGGAGGGGAAATCTACTGGACTTGTGGTATAGTGAGATGTGAGTGGAAGGGATGGGACAAATCAAACGACAGCCATAGTCTGGGTTGAGCACTTGGGCAGAAGGTGGCATATTCAGGGAGTGAAAGGAGTTGGTAGTGTTCACTTCTGGACACAAGATTGAGGGACCCGCGACATAGCCCAGCAAGTGTCACGTGGTCAACGGATGACACACTTCTGGAGCACATGGGTAATCCCAGGGCTGAGTACAGTATACGAATCAGGAACTCCACGGAACGGATGTGGCCGTGGAAGAGATCGTCGAGGGAGGGAGTGTAGAAGGAGAAGACAGGAGCCTTGGACAGATTCCTGAAGAACTCCAGCATTTGTCGTAGAAGGGAAGGAACCTACAAAGCCACCAAGAAACATCAAGGAAAGTGGTGTCAGTAGGAACCGAGAAAGGAGGAGAGCTCAACTCTGCGAGCTGCTTTGATGCGGGGTGTTTGAAGCAGGACACTCTCAGGAAGCACGTGTACATCAGAGTGGGTGACATGGAGGTCACAGGTGATGCTCCCACGTGTCACTCCTATATTCAGGGTCTCTCGTGGCTCCCAATGCTGTAGACTCAAGGGCAGATCCCACCCCATGGGGTCACTGCCCTCCACACGTGGCCGCATGCTGTTGTCACTGTGTTCTCTCCCCGTAGACTCTCTGGGGAGCCAAAATCTTGGACTTACTTTTCTCTCTTTAAGCTTCTACTCCTCCCTTCCTCCAGTGCTCACCACGTACGAACTCCTGCCCTGCCTTAGAGACTGAGGGAGCTGGCAGTGAGGAGCCCTCAGAATTTCTTCCCTAGAGACCGTGCTTCCCTGTCCTGGTCACGGTGAAGCAGGGTCTCTCCTTGCAGCGATGGTCTCCACACCCATGTTGTATTTCTAGCCACTTCCCGGTCCGCGTGCTCACCTGTCAGGTGGCTAATTTAAGGTCATTTCACACAGTATATTCAGTTATTGACATATTCGAGAGAAATGAACAGAGGTATCAAGAGCCTTCCTGTGCTCCAAATAGCGTAAGAAATCAAAATATTTTGACATTCTTTGTCCCTCAAAGAAGCTTACCCTTGAGCTGGGAAGAAAGGATCATGAAGATGTGAAAAGCTAAATTACAACAGCCTGACACCGGAAGGGAGGAGTCGCGGTGGCATGTGACCAGTCGCCGTAGCGACGGTCCTCCTCTGTCCTGTCAGACGTGTCAGACGCGTGTGTGTGCACAGAGCAGAGCTCGGGGGCACGCAGACGTGCAAGCTGCCCCTGGAACTCTCAGAGAACAGCACGGGAACACACGGTGGGTCGGGGCTGGCTTGAAAGCCTTAGTAGAGGAATAGGAATTGGAGCTGGTGTTGGACAGGGGGGATTGGGATGGACAAGGAAACTAAGCAAAGTGTGGGGTAGCTCCAAGGGAGGGTGCATGGAGGAGAAAGTTAGAGCCACGTCGTGAATGCTGGGCCAAGATGTATTCAGTCTGTTAACATTTTTGAGCGCCTTCTATGTACCATGTAATAAATGGGATTTAGCTACAGCCCCTGCTCTCAAAAACCTGTCTGACAGGAAGAAAGACCTAGAGCAGTAGGTAACGTGTTAAGTAACAGAACATAACACAGAATGCTGTGCGGCAGAGCTAACTGGGGGGAGGGGTGGTCCTCAGGCTGTTTACCGAGGACTCGAATGATGTTCTGTGAAGATTTATTTGTAGAACGAGTTGAAGGATTGACTGAAATCATCCCCTTGTCCATCTGTAAAAGTCGTATCGGCATTCAACACATGTTCACTTGATTGTAAAGGCATAAATAACGCTAAATGGGATTTGATTTTTCCCTCCCTCTTTTATACCGCAGCCAGAACCCGAGAAATGTAGAGCTGGAGAATGACAAGATTGTTCCCAAAGCAGCAGTCCATGTCCCTGACGCTGATGAGCTCATCGCACCTGGAACACCCATCCAATTCGATATCGTCCTTCCTGCCACCGAATTCCTGGATCAGAACAGAGGCAGCAGGTACGGGCTAAGGGAGGCTGTCTCTGGGAGAAATGAAGGTACACTTGGGATCTCTCGTGTCGGCACCCATCTGCCAAGACTGTTGCTGTTCTGACTTCTAGTTGGAGAGTTAGTGTCCTTTTAGCCGAAAAGGTCTTGATTGTTGGACTCTGACCATTCCCCTAGGCGCATCAACCCTTTTGGTGAGACCGAGGACGAGACATTTCCAGAAGCAGAAGGTGAGTGGCTGGTTTGGTGTTCTCACTCTTTCCCCTCAGAATGACGAGTCCTTGAAGTGAGACATGAAGTCACGTTCCAGGGAGCCAGGACTTGGACTGTGAAGCAAAATTATGACCCACAGATTTGTTGCTCCCTGGAAACTCAGTAGGGCATGTGCAGCGAAGGCAGGTCTTCGATAAAAACTGAAGGGAAGTAGACAGACTTTCTACAGGTGTTGTACTGTTGGCCTCACGCACATCCTCTTGGTAGCTCTTGCGAAGAAAGCTGCTGAGGCTAAATCAGGTGTCAGGTGACTACAGAACGGACTGATAGGGGATGAAAGGGCCGCAGCAAAATGCAGTCCGGGTGAGTCACAAATAGGCGGTTCCATTTTAGCCAAAGACACACAATTTATTCTTGAATTTGAGGAGGACATGGGTGAATGGTATTTACTTTGTTCAAGTTCAGATATTTGTTACGTGACGTGCATTCTTACAGTGGAGCTGACGTAACCTTGTGCCCCAGAGAGCAGCACTTGGGTCCCAGCCGAGGCAACTTAGGAGCTACAGGTGCCGGCGAGACCTCGTTCTGACACCCCATGACTGGAGCCGAAGAATATCACTAGACTTGCCACTTCCTTAAATGTAGAAGTAGCACTTGAGAGTCGGTTCTCCTTACAGAATTAGGCAGAAGAGGGTTGGGGCGGGAGGGGGGAGAGGAAGGAAGCTAACAGGTCTGCTCAGATCTGCCCGCTGGTCTCTGGCTGACCTTCCGTATACTCCACACTGTAACTCTATAAAACTAAACTTTCAAACTTATAAAAAGTATCTTCATATGGGAGTAACTACTTACAGTTTTATATCAGTTATATTTTCCTAGTCTTTTGTTACTTAAGTTATTTTTAAGGGCAAAGACATTAATAAGGCAAGTGAGGAAAAAGTAGTCCTCTTCGTGTAAAATGGTGGATAAGCGAATTACTGTTCTTATAGGAAAAAAACCCACAAACCTTTAAACCTTGTGATCTTCCAGTTATGGCTGCGGTTACTCAGTTTGTCAGGTTTCGTCCCACTATCAGGAAGCCAGTCCTGGTTATTAGAGTCAAAGGAAGTAGCGGATGGGACGTCCTCACAGCCCTTCAGTAACACACGATGTGCGTGAACCGACTGAGTCCCAGCATCAGGTCTTCCGTTCTTTAGATTTTCTCCTTTAAGAGGACTTTATCAAGGGCCAAAGTACTGCATTTTCTGTTGTCTGAGTGGAGACACTCGTATTTTCAGAGAAAAGATGCATCTAGTGACACCTACGTTAGTCACCTAAGTTTTCGTGCCGGAAGGATGTTCTTGTGGTTCTGCCGTCTCATTGTGTAGATGCAGTAAGAGGTGCTTGTCTAGTCGGATGAAGTAATTCCAGAGAGACCAGATGCGGACAGCAGGAGGCTCTGGGCTTTGGCAGTGCGGGTTTGTTGAGAAGCTGGGTGGGAAGCTGTGTGTGGGAGGTTTCCAGCGGGTTCTCCAACCCGCCCCTCTGAGGGGTGCACCCAGCAGGAAGCGAGTGTGCTCCTGAGCAGAAAATGCTGTCTTGCAGATTCCCTTTTGCAACAGATGTTTATAGTTCGGTTTCTGGGATCAATGGCAGTTAAAACAGACAACACTACCGAAGTGATTTATGAAGCAATGAGACAAGTACTGGCCGCTCGGGCTATTCACAACATCTTCCGCACGACGGAGTCCCACCTGATGGTCACCAGTCAGACTCTGAGGTATGTTGTTTCGTTTCAGACTTCTCACAACTTTATCCGATTGCCCACGCAAGGCACATTTACTCATCTAGAATGTTCACACTAAGAGTATTTGATCGGAGTATGTGAGGATGTCACTCTCGTTTCTGCCCTACTCGTTTTTACAGTTGGATTTTATAAGACACGTTGGGTAGAAGGTGCTCCCCTAAGTAACTGATCCCTTCCGAAATTTAGTGGTGACTGAATCCTACTGTTCATAAAGACGTCGTCACTCAGGAGTTGCTCCGTGTATCTCAGGGCTTGGAAAAGAAAGAGTTTGCTCCTTTCTGAATATACTGTTTATAAAAGTTAACAGTGAAAACAGAACACGAACCTGCCCGAAATGACTAGACCACCACAAATACAGTCTGATGAGTATCTGTTGGGGGGAAAATAAAGATACCAAGTGCTGTTACCAACATTACTCGGGGTCTCAGGTGGTAAGATGGATACGAGCAACAGCAGAGGACAGCCACACCATGGTTCGCATCAGCTTCCGCACGAGCCGCACCGTCCACTATCGTGTCCACATGCATCACTTGAAACAGAATTGAAGTTTGAGCTGAATGTTTTAAATGTAAAAAACAATAAATTTCTAAGACCTCATACAAACCCTCCCAAAATGCAAAATATCTCAACTTTTATATTAATAACATGTCTAGCTAGTATGAGTTTAGACCTTGTAGATTAAATAAAGTACATTATTTCACCTGTTTCACTCTTTGATGTGGCTGCTAGAAAATTTTATATTATGTATGAAGCTTACATTTGATTTCTCTGAGACGACAGCACTGCTTTAGAGCCAGAATTTCTAGGTTTACCTCTGGCTTTGGTGTTTGTTAGTTGTATGACCTGGGCAAGTTTTCCTCTCTGTGCATTGGTTTCTTCAGCTATAAGATGAAAATAACCATATCTATACCTCATTATGTTGTCATGAGGAGTAAATGAGTTAATACACATAAAATATTTACAACCACAACTGACATTATGGAAAGTTCTCAGTTAAATGTTAGCTTCAAAAAAGTTAACTGGGACTTTGTTAAATATCAGAATATAGTGTCTTCCATTCATTAAAATCAGTCCTTTTCATTTATTAAAAACCTTATACTGAGAATAAGTTTCTTACAAATAAAACCTTGTATTTCCTTATTTAGAACTTTTCTCCAAGTGTGTCCTGCACTTTTTATGGGCACTGGCTTACTGTTCTTATAATCTTCACCAAAAATGTCAAGAGTAAATACATGTAAAAGCATTGTGAAAAATGACAGTACATCCAAGAACACTATCAAAGTACAAGGACAATCCACAGAATGGGAGAAAATATTTGCAAGTCATGTATTTAATAGAAGTATATGTTCAGAATATATAAGGAACCCTTATAAGAATCAACAAAAAGACCAAAAAACAAAAAATGGACAAAGGACCTGAATAGACATTTCTCCAGAGGAGATATACAAATGGCCAACAAGCACATAAAAAGATGCTGTGTCATTAGTTATTAGGGAAATGCAAATCAGGTCCACAAGGAGGCATCACTTCATACTCACTAGGATGGCTGTAATTTTTTTTTTTTTAAAGGAAAATAACAGGTATTAGTAAGGATGTGAAAAAATCGGAATCTGTCGCTGGTGGGAATTGTTAAGACAGTTCAGCCATTCCGGGGAAAAGTCTGGCAGTTCCTCCATGAGTTAAACCTAGAATTCCACTCCTGGCAGATACCCAAAAGAACTGAAAACAAGTGTTCAGATAAAAATATGTATGCATGTTTGCAATTCATGATAGCTAATAAAGTAGAAACAATCCAGATGTCTGTCAACAAATTTTTACCCAAAATGTGGTATTTTACATATAGTCGAGTATGATTCAGGCTTAAAGAAGAATGAAGTCATGACACGTGGTACAACATTGTTGAACCCTGAAAACATTCTGCTAAGTGAAAGAAGTCAGACGTGAGGGTCAGCTGTTTTGTATGAACATTTACATGAAAGGTCCGCGGTAGGCAAATCCAAAGACAGAAAGCAGGTTACTGGTTGCCAGAAGCCGAGAGGGAAGGAATGGAGGAGGGGGACTCCTTAATGGGTTTGGAGCCTCCTCGTGAGGTGATGAAGATGGTTTAGGAGCCTGAGAGCGGTAATGGTTGTACAGTGTGGTAAACGGACGAAATGTCAACAGTGGTCAGTTTTATGTCGGGTATATTTTACCGCAGTATACGCACACATATCCCTGAACTGGAATTCATGTTTTGAGACAATTTAGAAGTCCCACAGAAAATCTGATTTTTTTTTTTTTAAGATTTTATTTATTTATTTCACAGAGAGCGAGACAGCGAGAGAGGCAACACAAGCAGAGGGAGTGGGAGAGGGAGAAGCAGGCTTCCAGCAGAGCAGGGAGCCTGATGCGGGGCTCAATCCCAGGACCCTGGGACCATGACCCAAGCTAAAGGCAGACGCTTAACGACTGAGCCACCCAGGCACCCAGAAAATCTGATACTAAAAGGCAAATCCATGTTACCTGATTTAGACAGCAATCTCTTTAAGTTACTCAGAAAATATGTTTTAAGTTTCTATTTATGAAAAAATTTTACAAAATACCTAAGTAAGGGAACTTAGCCCAATTTGAGGGAACTTGTTTATGATGTATATTTTTTAAATCTTTAAATTCATGTTCATTAATAGGGACATAAATAAAAAATAACATTTATTTAGCTTTGTAGATTACTACAAATTCCATACACATTTTCTCCTTGCCTTCACCACCTCTTTCAAGTGGGGGGGTTCTTATCCCCATTTTACAGCTGAGGCAGTTCTGAGAAGTCAGGGTGACCTGCACAAGACCACGGCTGAGCAGCCAGGTTAGAGACCTGATTATAAAGCTGATGCTTTCACAAGTGTAACTGCATATATTTCCGACTGTAACCAGTGGGGGAGAGAACCGCTTTGCTGAGGTAGAACTCCCAATACAGTTCACCCATTCAGAGTGTTTTTAATATATTCATAATTGTGCAGCCATCACCACAGTTTCGACATCTTCATTATCCCCAAAGAAAACCATAGCCATTAGCACCCGTTCCCTTTACCTTGAAACCCCCCAAGCCTGCAGCAGCCATTAGCCGCTCATCTTCTGTGTCTATAGATTTGCCTATTTGGAACATTTCATATAAATGGAATCGTAACTTTTTTTTTAACACAATACATTTTTTTTGCTTTTACGCACAGAATTTATAGCCTATTAGCAATAGATAATACCACATTTAGAAAGTAGAAATTCGTGTATATATATATATGATAGCAATAGATTCTGTAATCTAGTGTATTTTCCTAGCTACATCAACCTGATTATTAGGTGCTGCGAGTGCCATTCAAGATACATCTAGAACAGCTCCATAAATAGTACTTCCCACACCCAAACTGACATAGAATAGTTTTGTTAAAATCTATTCACTATTCTCTTACCCCATATTTAAAAAAAAAAAAAAAAAAAAGATGTATATCAAACACTTCAAAGGAAAACCCGTAGTCAGTAAATGGCTGTTGAGCAGCCGACTGTACAGGATATGGCCCATGCATATAGGGAACTATAATGCTGCCTTTCTGGATAAGCACTGAAATGTGAAATTGTCGGGGCACCTGGGTGGCTAGTTGGTTAAGCAGATCTGCCTTCCACTCGGATCACGATCTCAGGGTCCTGGGATCGAGTCCTGCATCAGGGTCCTTGCTCAGCGGGAGCCTGCTTCTCCCTCTGCGTGCCGCTCCACCTGCTTGTGCTCTCTCCGAGAAATAAAATCTTTAAAAAAAAAAAAATGGGAAATTTTCTATTATCTTTTTCCATGAAGATACACACTGAGCTTTAACTACTCAGGTTCCACAGAGCCAGGAACCATGGCACGTCCTCCCTTTGGACAGTCACATGGAGCCGTGTCGCCTTGCCCTCAGCCAGGCCTTCTGTTTTCATATTTGAAGTGTACTTGTGTGATTTCATTCTGAACGTCTGTAGATGCTTCTAAGAATATAAGCGTATCCAGCTTGTGTGATATAATGACTCTCTTCAAATTTCAGGTTGATAGATCCTCAGACTCAAGTAACGAGAGCCAATGTAAGTACCACGTGCTCACTGACTTTAGCAGTTATTCCTTAATTCAAAGTAGGCACTTCACCGATCTTGCCAAATTTAATGCCTGTCTTCTAGTAGTGCGCTCTTCCCATGATGTTTTCCCCGGAGAACGACTGGTTTGGTTTTGCGTAACAGTTGTGCGATATTCGGTCTGTTCCTGTTATTTCCAGTTTGAACTCACCAGCATTACCCAGTTCGCGGCTCATCAAGAGAACAAAAGACTGGTTGGCTTCGTGGTCCGCACGCCTGAATCCACCGGTGGAGAGGCTCTGAGCACATACGTTTTTGAAAGCAACTCAGAAGGCGAAAAGGTCTCATTTTTTTCATCTTAAGATTCCCTAACCTCTCTGTCCAGATACTTACAGGGGTTTTTGCACCATCCCCTGGATATTTAGTTGACTGTTCCTTGTTTCCTACTGAGGAGGTTAGAGGATACCTCTAGGAAGGCCCCACTGAAAGAAAACCAGCTAGAATACAGTTTCCCTGTGGAAAATGCATGTCGTCCTCAACAGAGTGATGAAGAATGTTAGTGGTGGGATACAGTTGTTTAGAAGAGATATCAGGAAATGTTAAAAAAGCAATTGCCTTCAAGTTTGTTCTTTCTTTTAAAAAAATTAAAGCAAAAGTTACAATGGAGAAAATCTAGTCTCAGAGCAAACCAAGGAAACAGACATCAGGAAACTCTTCGCCTTTGGTATGAAAAATTTTATGATGGTATTTGCTACTTAGTATTAATCAAAATTAATCAGCTCTTCTTTCAGCAAACACCTATTTGCTACTGTGTGCATGAACATGTGGTAGCTGAGTGTGATTTCGAGAGAAAGGAATAAAGTATTCCATTAAGAATTTTAAGCATCGGAGTGACTTCAGTTGCCACTGAACCTGGACATTTTTGTTGTGCACAAATGGGCAACAGGAGACCAGGAGAGGTGGACACTAATGTTCAGAACCCCATGTGATGAGTCGCCTACAGCCAAGTCCTCGGTCCCCACACTGAAAGGAGCAGTGACCTCACTGTACTTCCACAGTCACATTTTCCCCCTAAAGTTCTTTATCCTTTTCTACCTTTGCCAAACACTACTCTTCTTGTCTTGCAGATATGTTATGCTATTAATTTGGGAAAAGAAATCATTGAGGTTCAGAAGGTAAGGTGCCTTTTAGTGCTGTTTTTAACAACTGCTCCAAATCTCTCTACATACTAAGATTTCTCTCAAAAAGAGCAAGGATGTTCACTAGGCAGTGTGGCCAAATTTGAGATTTCCTTTTAAGCATTCTGACCACCAGACTTGCTAGAGGTCCAATGTCACTGGTAACCCATGTGGAGTTCTTAATAATCACTGCTACAATCCTGCTTTATATTATCAGTTTTGTGCTTGCTACTGTTGTCTAGATATTCTTTCTTTCAAATTAAGATGGTAGAAACTTTAAGTATCTACCATATGCTCAAGGGTCTTGTCCCTGAGAGCACGGACAGATCTCACCTGAAAATGTACTAGACATGAAGATTCCCACACGTCCCAGTCTGTCAGCTACTTACAGTCTTTCATTCACCAAACAAATTTTGAGAGCCATGTTTGGACAAAAAAAACCTTGGAATTACAGCTGTAATTAAGACAGTTCTGGTTCCTCCCCAGAAGGCTTCTAGTTTAGCATTGTCCAGAACTTTAATAATGGAAATGACCTATACCTGCACTGTTTAATATGCAGACTGAATGTAGCTAATGTGACTGAGGAACTGGATTTTTAAGTTTTAATTTAAGCAGTAACATACAGTTAGTACTGTATGAGCAGTTCCAGTCTGTTGCGGGAGGGTAGGAAGGCCGAGGACTAACACCAATATACATGAAAGAGTAGCAAGAAGCACAAGTGAGTATTTTACGATATATTTCAGGGGTTTCTATAAAGGGCAAGATAGTAAAGCTTTTACGCTTACATCTGTTGCAGCTACTCCTCAGCAATTGTAACACAAAAGCAACCAAATAAAGTATGTAAATGAATGGCTGTGTTCCAATAAAATTTTACTTATAAAAACAGGCAATGAGCCCAGATGACCATAATTTGACAACTCTTGGTATAGCGTGAAAGAGAGAGAAAAGCTAAAGACCTAGAAGACAAAGGTCTTATAAGTTCCTCTCTGGATTCTTTCTGGAAAGACAGTTATGATTTGTGTGAACAATATTTTGGCTGAAAAGAAAACCTTGCTCTAGATTCTAGAAATAATACAATTGAGTTTTTTCGGAGAAGCAAGGAGACTAACCTGAAGGCACACATAACAGAAGGAGTGAGGCTAGATTACAGGACATCACGAATGCCAAGCCCACAGGGGTTCTTAAGTGCATTTTAAGCATTTTCTTTTCTCCTTCTTAAACTCCCCTAACTTCAGGATCCAGAAGCGTTGGCTCAGTTAATGCTGTCCATACCACTAACCAATGACGGAAAATATGTACTGTTAAACGAGCAACCAGATGATGGAAGTCCAAGTGAAAATAGAGGCGCAGAATCTGAAGCATAACTCTCTTGGGCCTTTGGGGGAAGAGCACCCAGGAAGGAGAGCTACCTCCTTAAGGGTTTTCAACTTCTCTGATATACAGGCCCATGACCTGGTTTCAGAATGCTGACAATCGCTTGTGGAATGTCCTCTGGATGCCTTGATACTGAGAGATGGGAGGGAAACAGTTCGAAATGGTTGACAACATTCCTACCCATCTACAAATGTTATTTTAGGTGCTTTGTGGTAAGTCTTTTTCTTAGATTGTGTTGTTCAGCGCTCAGAATGAAAATTAATGAAAAAATGCATTGTTCACTTTATTCAAATGTCATCTCTTCAGTTTCCAGTACCCTTTTTTAAAAATGGCAAAAACCTAGATTTATAATTTGATAAACACTAAATATTTCCTATTAATATAATCTATTTTTGTATTTTACTTAATGAGCTTTAAGTGCCTGTCACTCTGGAAATTGTGTATTTATAATCAAACTTATCTCACATTTGGACCTAATAGCATTAATTTGTGCAGTTAGGTGACATGCCCTGCTTTGAGGCCTGAGCACTAGCAAAAATGCAGGTCTAGTTTGGATAATTTTTCCAGACATGCAATAAAAAGACTAGCAGATGAGTACCACAAAAGATGTTCGATTTTACATTGGAAACTTAAGAACCAGCATTCACAAGTTTACAGGCCTTTAGATATTTTTAGTGGTGGACAGAGTGAAGCTCTACCAGTTCCTGATTCCTCTGAGCCAGACCCTCCTCAAGGAAGGGACCAATTAATTTTAAAACTCACTTGAAGCACGGCTGGTTGTGGGGCTTGGTACAAAGTTCCTGTTTCCACCTCTACCTATGAAATAAGTATAATGGTCTTGAATTGGCACAGTGTGTTTAATTATAACCAAGTTCAACAGAGTATCACTGTCTTTGTAATAAATTAACCTAGCAATAAATGCTAGCAAGTAAAAACTATCATTCTGTTTCTCTCGTTTTTTTTCTTTGAATGGTTATTTTCTGGATTAATAGAACAATTTTCTAATCCAAAATTGCTATAGGGTCATCTATACTATGTATACACCATTAGAGACAAAGTGAACTGATCTAAGCCAGCAGGAGAAATACCATGAAATTATTAGTTCAGTGTTAGCTAATACCTTACAAAAATTTGTATATCATAACTACATTAAATTAGTAAGTTCTCTGATAGGTGGCAAGAGGCATAGTCCCCTGAATTTTTTTCTTGTTTAGCATTGTTCATGGTGGGAGGGAAGAATCTAATCATGAACAATATTGTTAGAAACTACTTTTTCATTAACGTAACTTTTAAAAAACTTGTGGCTTAGTTAAGCCACAAAGCATGCAAATGATAAGGGGAAAAAAAAAAGCCTGAAATCCAGTACATTGAAACTACTTAAAAAACCATAGGGGAGAAAAACATCATAGAGAATGAAAACACAAAATTAACTGAGCTTATTAAGCAAGCACAGATGACCAATAAAAAATGCTACCCAGAATATATAAAATACATTAAAAACAAAACAGAAAAAGTCAGAAAAGCATTTCATAGAATAAAAATAAAAGGATTTCTGAACGGAAATATATTCAATTTCCTATTATAATCAAGGAAATGCATATTAAAACCACTGCAATATTATATATTCACCAGATGGTAGAAATGTGGCTGTTGGTGGGGATGGAGTGATGGGGAACCTCCTCCACTGCTGGGATGGAAGAAGCCGGGTATTGTAGCCATTGCTCTTGTACTTGGCCCTGCTACCTAGCAGATTCACTTGTGGGTAAAAACATGGAGAAATTCTTAACACATATACAATAAGTTACAGTAGCCCTGTTCATAGTATACCAAATTTGGAAATGACCCACATGTATCAACCGAATATTAGAGAAGTAAAACTAAATGAACTATAGCTATCATGCATCAACATGGATGGATTTCAGAAACAAGTCCTACAAACTACACAGTAAGAATCCTTTTATATTAATTATTTAAAAACAGGCAAACCACCACCATGTTGTTTAGAAAAATACAGAGAGGTTATGACACTAGAGAAAAGGAAGGAATAGTTACCACCAAAACTCTGCATATTATGGCTTCCTCTGGAGTGGAAAGGGGAGCTGAGAGCTGAGGAGGAACAATGGGAGCATCTGAGGTGGGAGCAACTGGCTTTGAACCTACATGGTGGCTACTGAATTGTTCTGTTTTTATTCTCCATATAGTACATACATATTATATACTCTTTTGCATGTTATGTATTTTTAAGTAATTTTAAAATTTAGAAAAAGTAGATAACTTCCCCTTTCTTTAAATTTACCAAACGAAAGCACAATGAAAAATTAAGTGTCCTATAAATGAAACGTGGGAGGGTGGAAAAACGGGACCTTTTTCTTAGCCAGCTATTCACACCAATTTTCATTTCCCAGCATTGCCTCTGGCTGTTAGCTACCTGTCAGACTACCTTTTTTTAAGAAGTGCAAGACTTAGGATACTAAATGAGAAAAATATGCAGCCAAGAATACTATATCCAGCTAGGCTGTCATTAAAAATAGAAAGAAATAAAAAGCTTTCAGAATAAACAGAAACAAAGAATTTGCAACCACCAAACCAGCCCTACAAGAAATACCGAAAGGGGTCCTCTAACCAGAGAGAGGCCCTAAAAGTAACACAGATCAGAAAGGAACAGAGACAATATACAGTAACAGTCACCTTGCAGGCAATACAGTGACACTAAATTCGTATCTTTTAATAGTTACACTGAATGTAAATGGGCTAAATGTCCCAATCAAAAGACACAGGGTATCAGAATGGATAAAAAAACAAGACACATCATTATGCTGTCTGCAAGAAACTCATTTTAAACCCAAAGACACCTCCAGATTTAAAGTGAGAGGGTGGGAAAACCATTTACCATGCTAATGGGCATCAAAAGGAAGCTGTGGTGGCAATCCTTTTATCAGACAAATTAGATAGGAAACCAAAGATTATAATAAGAGATGTATCATACTTAAAGGGTCTATCCAACAAGAAGATTTAACAATTATAAATACTTATGCCCCTAACATAAGAGCAGCGAATTATATAAGCCAGTTAATTTAAAAAAATCAAACACATCAATAATAATAATAGGGGACTTAGCAACCCCCTCACTGAAGTGGACAGATCATCAAAAAGATCAACAAGGACAAGTTGGTGCAGCCACTCTGGAAAACAGTGTGGAGATTCCTTAAGAAATTAAAAATGGAGCTTCCCTATGACCCTGCAATTGCACTACTGGGTATTTACCCCAAAGATACAGATGTAGTGAAAAGAAGGGCCATCTGTACCTCAATGTTCATAGCAGCAATGGTCACAGTCACCAAACGGTGGAAAGAGCCAAGATGCCCTTCAACAGACAAATGGATAAAGAAGAAATGGTCCGTATATACAATGGAGTATTATGCCTCCATCAGAAAGGATGAATACCCAACTTTTGTTATCAACATGGACAGGACTGTAAGAGATTATGCTGAGTGAAATAAGTCAAGCAGAGAGAGTCAATTATATGGTTTTACCTACTTGTGGAGCATAAGGAATAACATGGAGGGCATTGGGAGATGGAGAGAAATGAGCTGGGAGAAATTGGAGGGGGAGACAAAGCATGAGAGACGTGGACTCTGAGAAACAAACTGAGGGTTTTGGGGGGGTGAGCCTGGTGGTGGGTATTATGCAGGGCACGTATTGCATGGAGCACTGGGTGTGGTGCATAAACAATTCTGGAACACTGAAAAGAAAAAAGATCAACAAGGAAATAAGGGCTTTAAATGACACGCTGGACCAGTGTTCACTGGACTGTGAAGTCTATCAACTTCACAGATATATTCAGAACATTTCATCCCAAAGCAACAGAATACACATTCTTTTCTAGTGCACATGGAACATTCTCCAGAATAGATCACATCCTGGGTCACAAATCAGGTCTCAACCAGTACCAAAAGACTGGGATCATTTCCTGAATATTTTTGGACCAAAATGCTTTGAAACTTGAACTCAATCACAAGAGTAAAGTTGGAAAGAACTCGAATATGTGGACGCTAAAGAGCATCCTACTAAGGAATGAATGGGTCAACCAGGAAACTAAATAACTTTAAAAATTCATGTAAACAAATGAAAATGAAAACATAACTTCAAAATCTTTGGGATGCAGCAAAAATGGTCCTAAGACAAAAGTATATAGCAATACAAGCCCTTCTCAAGAAACAAGAAGTCTCAAATACGCACAACCAAACCCTATACCTAAAGGAGCTGGAGAAAGAACAGCAAATAAAGCCTAAACCCAGCAGGAGAAGGGAAATCATAAAGATCAGAGCAGAAATCAATGAAACAGAAACCAAAATAACAGTAGAACAGATCAATGAAACTAGGAATTGGTTCTTTGAAAGAATTAATAGTAAGACTGGTAAACACCTGGCCAGACTTTATCAAAAAGAAAAGAAAGGAGAGATCACAACCAACACCAAAGAAATACAATTATACAACATTATGAACAACTATATGCCAACAAATTAGACAATCTGGAAGAAATGGATGCATTCCTAGAGACATATAAACTACCAAAACTGAACCAGGAAGAAATGAAAACCTGAACAGACCCAAAACCAGAAAGGAAATTGAAGCAATAATCAAAAATCTCCCAAAAAAACAAGAGCCCAGGGCCAGATGGCTTCCCAGTGGAATTCTACCAGACGTTTAAAGAATACCTATTCTTCTGAAACTGTTCCAAAAAAGAGAAATGGAAGGAAAACGTCCAAACTCGTTTTATGAGGCCAGCATTCCCTTGATCCCAAAACCAGTTAAAGACCCCATCAAAAAGAATAGTACACCAATATCCCTGATGAACATGGATGCAAAAATTCTCACCAAAATACTAGCCAATAGGATTCAACAGTACCTTAAAAGGATTATTCACCACGACCAAGTGGGATTGATTCTGTAATTCTCCTTTTGCAGCCACATGCAGCAATACTCTCAATAGATGCAGAAAAAGCATTTGACAAAGTACAGCATCCTTTCTGAATTGAAACTCCTCGCAGTATAGGGATAGAGGATACATGCCTCAATATCATAAAAGCCATCTATGAAAAACCCACAGCGAATATCTTCTCAGTGGAGAAAAACTGAGAGCTATTTCCCTAAGGTGAGGAACACGGCAGGGATGTCCACTATCACCACTGCTGTTCACATAGTACTAGAAGTCCTAACCTCAGCAGACAACAGAAAGAAATAAAAGGCATCCGAATCAGCAAAGAAGAAGTCAAACTCTCACTCTTTGCAGATTATATACTTTATGTAGAAAATGCAAGACACTCCACCCCAAAACTGTGAGAACTCATACAGGAATTCAGTAGTGTCGGGATATAAAATCAATGCACATATGGTGAGTGCTGTGAAGTATGTAAACCTGGCGATTCACAGACCTGTACCCTGGGGCTAATATTACATTATATGTTAATAAAAAATTAAAAATTTTAAAAAAGAAATTAATAAAAATAAAATCCTGTGGTATTAAAATAAAAAAAATCAATGCACAGAAATCAGGTTCATTTCTATATAACAGCAATGAGAAGAAAGAGAAATTAAGGAGTCAATCCCATTTACAAATGCACCCAAAACCATAAGATACCGAGGAATAAATCTAACCAAAGAGGCAAAGAATCTGTACTCAGAAAACTATGGAATACTCATGAAAGAAACTGAGGAAGACACAAAGAAATGGAAAAACATTCCAAGCTCATGGACTAGAAGAACAAATATTGTGAAAATGTCTATGCTACCTAGAGCAATCTACACATTTAATGGAATCCCTATCAAAATACCATCAACATTTTTCAGAGAGCTGGGAGAAATAATCCTAAAATTTGTATGGAACCCCAAAAGACCCCGAATAGCCAAAGGATGCTGAAAAAGAAAAGCAAAGCTGGTGGCATCACAATTCCAGACTTCAAGCTCTATTACAAAGCTGTAATCACCAAGACAGTATGGTACTGGCACAAGAACAGACACATAGATCAGTGGAACAGAACAGAGAACACAGAAATGGACCCGTTGACCTATGGTCAACTTATCCTCGACAAAGGAGGAAAAAATATCCAGTGGAAAAAAGTGTCTTCCACAAATGGTGTTGGGAAAATTGGACAGCTATATGCAGAAGAATGAAACTGGACCATTTCCTTATACACAAAAATAGACTCAAAATGGATGAAAGACCTAAATGTGAGAAAGGAATCCATCAAAATCCTTGAGAACACAGGCAGCAACCTCTTTGACCTCAGCCACGGCAATTTCTTCCTAGATACATGGCCAAAGGCAAGAGAAGCAAGGTAAAAATGAACTACTGGGACTTAAGATAAAGTTTTTGCACAGCAAAAGAAACAGTCAACAAAACCAAAAGATAACAGACAAAATGGGAGAAGATATTTGCAACTGACCTATCAGATAAAAGGCTAGTATCCAAATATGAAGAACTTACCAAACTCAACACCCAAGCAACAAATAATCCAATCAAGAAATAGGCAGAAGGCATGAGCAGACATTTCTGCAAAGAAGACATCCAAATGGCCAACAGACACATGAAAAAGTGCTGAACATCACTCTGGCTTCAGGGAAATAAAAATCAAAACCACGAGATACCACCTCACAATGACCCCACAATGCCCAAAACAGCCAAACTATGGAAAGAGCCTAGATGTCCATTAACAGATACAGAAGATGTGGGGTACACACACACACACACACACACACACACACACACACACACACACACCATGGAATATTATGCAGCCATCAAAAAATGAAATCTTGCCATTTGCAATGAGATGGATGGAAGCAGAGGGTATTATGCTAAGCAAAATTAAGTCAATGTGGAATTTGAGAAACAAGGCAGAGGATCATAGGGGAAGGGAAGGAAAAATGAAAGAAGACAAAACCAGAGAGGGAGACAAACCATAAGAGACTCAATCTCAGGAAACAAACTGAGGGTTGCTGGAGTGGGGAAGGGTGGGAGGAATGGGATGGCTGGATGACAGACATTGGGGAGGGTATGTGCTATGGTCAGCACTGTGAATTGTGTAAGACTGATGAATCACAGACCTCTACCCCTGAAACAAACAGTATATCATTATGTTAATAAAAAAATAAAAATTAAAAAATTAAGAAAAAAATGAAGTGTAAGACTTCCACTGGCTACACTTAGCTGGGCCATTTAAAAAGGAATAGTTTTTATGAGACCCACTCAGAGTCACATACTGTTTATCTTCAAACTTTTCCACCTAAAAGTAATAAGAGTAAAGTTAATTATATGCCAAGTGCATTTCTGTCTATGAGTAATGCTAATAGCTAGCATTTTCAGTAGTTACTGTTTCCTGACCTATAAAGTGCTTTACACAAATTAACTCTCAGTCTATGAGCTTTATACTATTAGGCTACTTTATGCCTTAGAAAATGAAGCACAGAGAGGCTAAGAACCTGCTGGTAGGCACCAAATCAGGATATGAATCAGTCTGGCTCCAAAGTCTATGCTTCTATCGGTTCTGTGACATACAGCACAAACCAGAGACTGCAAGTGCTTTTCTCATCAAGTATATAAACCTTCGAAGATTATTCTGATATTCAGTAATTGTATCAACTTAAAGTTAGCATCTCTAATGCCTTGTTAACCTTTTGTGCCCATTCTGAAATGATTAAATACTATAATATAGATAGGTGTTTCTGGATATAAAAGTGTTAACCTCCCCCCCTCACCTTAATGATGAGGCATTGCTTAAAAAAAAAAAAAAAAAAGATGAGGCATTACTAAAGAATGTTTTACTACACAAAGACCTTACACAGAGAATGTATAGCCCTTTAAAATGATCCCAGAATTATGACATCACATCTACACTGATCAGAAGATAAATTTCAACTCCACTGATGAAGGTAACTCCATTAATGGGAACAACTAGACTATCAGGTAAACTGGGCTTTACAGTAAAGACAGGCAAACAGAGTAGCCATATATTTGCCCAAATCGACTTGGTATACACTATACATAAGAACTTTTTGTATAAACTAAGCATTAACTTTGCCATCACTGTCTGAGTTCACAGCATGATGGTCCTTTAATCTCTAAAGATGTCCACTTATTCTGGATTCCTTTTTTTTTTTAATCTGAAATCTCTAATAACATGTTTAAGTCTTCCTAACATCTAAAAACTTGAAATTGTAGTGTTAAAAAATCTTTCTTAAAAGGAATACATCAGTATGAAACTTCAAACTTTAGCTGGGAAAAAAACATAGAATTATTAAAATTAGTTAAAATCTATCTTTTTGCATTTATCCATCAAAGAGTAACATGATATATGTGATGGTATCATCCCATCATTCCCCCAGTCTTACAGATTTATTACCTCAGAAGAGTAAAGGAGCAGCAATCAGACTTTACCAAGAACAATTTCTCCAGTGTAGTACAGCTGATCCTTGAACAACACGGAGGTGAGGGGCACCAACCCCTCAGGCAGTCAAATATCTGTATGTAACTTTTGACTCCCCAAAAACTTAACTAAGAGCCTACTGTTGATGGAAGCCTTACAATGAACACATATTGTATATGTTATCTGTATCACATCCTATGTTCATACAATAAAGTAAGCTAGAGAAAATGCTATTAAAATATTAAGGAAGAGAATACACATTTATCATACTATACTGTATTTATTTTTGAAAACTGCATGTAAGCAGACCCACACAGTTTAAACCCAGACTGTTCAAGGGTCAACCGTATTTAAAAGGCTTGTGTCTCCTATCTCCAGTATAATATTTAAAAGGCTCCCATTTATTATTGCCATTTCAATTCAACTCATGTTTTGCAAATGGCACTAGTTATTTCTAACATTAAACACTGTAAACCAAGGATCCCTTCCCAGGATAAGGATTTAAGATTAAACATTCATATGGGTTCTTTTTATTTGAAAATAGCAAGCACCAGAAGAATCAAAAATGTACAAAGGAAAGTATGAGTTCTTCACCTGGGATACACGAAGAGGAACCAATACCAATTTTATACTTGAAATTTCTGGCTATGTACATGCAAGGATTTTTTTTAGAAATAGATTCCCTATATTTTATTAAAGGGAACTCCAAAAAGGTTAATGTTAAGAAGTACTGGTATAAGACATTCAATTTTGAACATAAACATCCAGGGGAAGTAAATTTTTGAAATTGTATTTATTAATGTTTTATTATACATATTTTCTTAGAATTAGGGGAGGGGGAAGCCCCACTCAAGTGAGGTAACAAACTTGCCATCCTTTACAAAACTTAATTAGAACTGACAAAGTTATGGTTAGTCCTTAATTCCTGAGGATTTGAATATTGAATTTTTTTGTGAATTTACAACAAATGTTCAAACTAATTTTAAATTACAATATGTCTGAAAACAATATTTAACAATAATATGTTAGCAAAGAAAACCATCATCTAAATGTGTGGATTGACTGGTGTGAAACACTCAAGCCCTATTGCTCTGCACTTAAATAACATTTAAGTATGCTTAATCTTTCCAGAGATTTTATTTCAAATATGTGTAACTTATGCAGACTGCAGTGACATTATTTTGAGTGAATGGCAAAATAATTATCTATCATTTTCTTCTTAATTGTACATATCCATGGAGTTAGCATATGAACTCTATATGGTATTCATAAAATCGAAAATAACTGATATGTGGGGATAATGAATACAGACACTGGATTCTCTTCCAATGGCAATTTCTATCCATATTAAAGGAGATTATTTTAGGGAAGTCAGAGAAAAAAAAACAAAGAACAATATCGTTGCTATGAAATGGTGACGAATTTGATGCAATCAAAGCAAGATCATTAATATAAACATTTATAATAATGAAAATATAAATTACTAATTATGCAGCATGCTTTAGGGCCATTTCTACAGTTAGTATGAATTAGAAATATTAAATGCCTTTAATCCATCCATTGTACAGAATTCTGTTAAGTCATGTTTACATAATAAACAAAAAACATTTCCTACCTATTCTGTTTCTTCTGACTCAGAACAGTGAAAGTGTTTATCTTGGGCTGGGAAAGCTATCCTGCCAGTAACCAATTAATACAGATAGGGCACTGTACACCTATTCCAAAAGCTGGAAATCAAATGCTAGAATCTTGCAGGATATACCCGAAGAAATGCTTAACAGGCAAGTGCAATGGAAAAATCAAGTTTTCCCAAATGATGTATTACGTGTACTTTGTTTCCATTCTAAAAGTATCACTGTATCATATTAAAAGATTATAGGTCATGATTAACCATATAATTATTAACTGACGTAATCTTTACAAAAATAAAGCTAGTAGCCTGCCAGGAACTAAATTTATTCAAAATCTTACTGTACTTTTTAAATCAGTAAATGATTTAATTTATTAGAACTTTATTATCACAGTGGTAATTTTTTAAAAGCCTGCACAGTGCTTAATCTGGTGTCTTAGATTATGCTTGGTTTAAAGAAAAAGTCTGCCCAAACCATCACCAAGATTTCAATTCAACCTAATGTAGAAGAAACCTGAGTTTGGATGTAGAAATAAAAATCCATATAATTCTCTCTGATATCATATGTAGCGCCTTCAACCAAAATTGAAGCTTCAAGCAGGACTCTATGGCTTTCTCTGAATTTTCTTTCATTTTGAGTATTAAGTAAATCTTCCATTTAAAGCAGTTGTTGGAGGTTACCTGTTCTCAAAGCAATGTAAACTAGTTATAAAATGTCTTATCAAAACAATAACAGCTCTTGTAAGTCACATGAAATTAACAATGAATCAACTTTACACTGTACTCTGAAGGTACATAACATACTTGTGCCTCACCTCTATTATCAAAACCATCTTCAAATATTCCAGCTGTAAGAATATTGGTATGTATGCTTCATAAATTTCAGACTTCATTCATTTTGTTTAAACATGTATTTGCTGGCTGTACATAGTGTATGCATTGAATTTCCAATTACTAAGACAAAAATTGATCCAAGACCTATGCAAATACAAATGAAAAACCCTCACACAGATTACAAGAGATCTGAGGCAGCCGTTCAGGAATGCAGAGTGGCCCTTCCATGGCTTCACTTCAGATAACTCTCCACAGGCACATCTGCCAGCCTAAAGTCCAGGCAAAAATCGCATTTAAAACCTCATTCTCCACTTGTGAAATGTAAAGAGAGCCTTTGGAAGAAGAATAGACTTAACTTTGGAGAACTGCTTTAAAGAGTTGCAACATCCACCGATTACCAGAGATGTGGCCCAAGAAACACTTCTTCATTAACTCATTAACATCATTTCACCCGTAATAGTACTGACACGATCCTGATGATCTCAGACGGGCAACACATACCATCAATATCATTTGACAACAGGATCTGCAGACACAGTGCTCTCGGACAGGTCTCCATTGCTTGTTTTTGTCTCTTCTGGAAGCATGGATAAAAATAACAACGGACAGATTTATGTTTATTTTTTTTAAATGAATTAAGTAAAATTGAGAAGGACTGCATTGCTAAATTTCAAAATTAAGAAAATGGGCACCTACCAAATAGTTCCCTGATAGTAGTTCCCTAAAGTATATTGAGTTATTTACCTTAATTTTTTAGAAATCTAAGGTAACTATTGCAAATGTAATGTTCTGACCAGTACTTACTAAGGGTACAGAATTGTGAGAAATCACAACTGCCTCTGGGGTGGAGTCACACACATCTGAAGGCATGCTGCCTCTTGGCTGGTTCACCCAGTCAGGCCAACAAATCACTGTTACAGTGCACTGCTGTTACTGATAGAAACACTGCTGCAAATTCACATATAAAATTGTCCAGAATAGGGGCGCCTGGGTGGCTCAGTGTAAAGCCTCTGCCTTTGGCTCAGGTCATGATCCCAGGGTCCTGGGATCAGGCCCTGCATTGGGCTCTCTGCTCAGCGGGGAGCCTACTTCCTCCTCCTCTCTCTCTCTCTGCCTGCCTCTCTGCCTACTTGTGATATCTGTCTGTCAAATAAGTAAATAATAAAAAAAAATTGTCCAGAATAAATAACTTTCCATTTGGGTTTATAGCTTATTTTTTAAAGCAGGTTTTTACAATAATTATATAAAATGAACTCCTGGGTTTTTTTGTGCATAATGTCACATGCATATACTTCATTAACAGAGGAAAACTATCTCATGTCTCCTGCAACTCTGAGTACACATCTGAGCAACTTTAGCTAAGATAGAGTCCTAAAACAGAAGAACCCAAACATACGGGTGAAATGCATCAACCAGGATCACAGAGTTCATTAAAAATAGTCCAAAGCAAGGAGTTCCACTGAGACGGAAAGGTTTGTCTTAATGCCTGAGGCCTGAAAGTAAAGATCTAAGCCACCTGCAGAGTCTTCCCAGTAAGCTCAGCTGGAGATAAGCTTCTGGCAGGAAAACACCTAAGCAGAACCTAAGCAATAACTGACTTTCCTCAAAATTTAAATCAAGCTCACTCAAATTCTTCCAATTTACCTTAGCTTTAGAAAATGACCTAAACAGAATATATATATATATTTTTTTTCATGTAAGAAATACTGAACATCTTCCAGGTACCAGCATGAAATCACTTTCAAGCACATGATTATTACTTAGTCTAGACTCCAAAAATGCTTGCATATCCTAATTATTAACATAATATTTAATTTATGCAACATTATCAGGGAATACGTTAAATGATATAAATGGTCTACCCAAGAGAATCACCTCTATTTAGTGTAAAATATATACATATTTTAAAATTTAACAAAATAAGATTAATAAAACATTTTATGAAATATTAAGTTTTACGCCTTGATTTATGAAATACAAGAGAACAGGAAAAAGGGCAAACATGAAAACTCAACTCAGTTGCTGTACCTAATTTTGAGCTTCCGAGTAAAGAGGAAAACCTAAGTTAAATAATTTCTGGAACAGAAAAGAAGAAATATCCATTCTTCAGGGAAGACAACTGTTCCTAAATTTTTTATCTGAGAGAAATGTATCATGTGAGTCCTTAAGTATGAAATAAGCAATTTACATCATCCTACAAAGAATACAATGGGTAGAATCCTTTCTGTAACGACCCAGTTCATGGATATGACAATCAGTTATCAGGACTACACTGCGCTCTGATTCTGGCTATGGTGGAGGGCGGGAGGCCTTGAACCACGAAACCACACAGAGCCCCAAGTGCTTTACTACCTCCTCAGTCACCTGTCCCATCTCATTCAGTCTGTGTCTAGTTATCAACAGCTCTGCCTTCAGAAAACACTTAAGTGTTCCTCCTAATCGGTTCCTTCTTGTCAGACACAAGTTGAAGGGTGAAAGAAAATCTAAACTTGCTAAATTTTATTTAAATTAAGAAAAGATGAAAATGAATAAAAAGTTACCCCAGAATGAAATGTAAAAACAATGTAAATTTCTTGTTGGTTTCACAAATTATCCATGTAGGCTGTACTTTTTTTTTTTTTTTTTAAGGTATTTCTTATTTTCCAAAAAGAAAAGGAAGCTGGGATTCTGACTACCACATTTGTGGCTATTATTAAAGAAAGATTTACTGCCTTTCCAAATTTAAGCCACTCACTGACCTTTCTCTTTCTTTTCTTGGTTTTCTTCAGCTGCAGTCTTGTCTGCTCTGAAGAAAATTCTTGCACTGCTCAGTGAAAAATAGAGCAATTCAAATTCCTAAATAAATTAAAAAAAAGTAAAATAAAAGCTAAAAACATTATAGCAAGATATTAAAATTATTAGAGACCTATATAACTTCTAAAGAGCTTTAGTGTAAATCATAAATACAGAAACTGAGCTGGGGCGCCTGGGTGGCTCAGTTGGTTAAGCGGCTCATTCGACTCAGGTCATGGTCTCTGGGTCTGGCACAGACCCCCAGGTCAGGCTCCCTGCTCAGCAGGGAGTCTGTTTCTCCCTCCCTCCCCCTGGCTCCTGCTCTCTTTCTCTCAAATAAAATATTAAAAAAAGAAAGAAAAAGAAACTCAATGAAGTAATCCCATCCATTTTTAATATGGAATCAAATGGCTTCCAAATGCCATTTTTTAAAAAATATAATTACCACTATTCATCTCACTTGTTTAAAAGGGGGTTTAGGATTTGTTTTTTCAGATATCAAGCAGATTTGACTATTACTCTCCTCTACCTGTAGACAGACATCCAGGCGCTTCTGAGTGAGATTCATGGTCTGTAGTAGTTTTTCATCTTGACTAGCTGACTGCACATTCTGTTGCTTAGCAACTGCTCTTATCTCCTTCAGGTACTTCTCTCTAACAGACTGGAACCAGTGAAGTGAGTCAAATTCCTGGTACTGATCCAAAAGCTTCAATATGTAAGCCACACCTAAGTGATTAGCAAAACCAAAGCTAAATTATAAAGAGTTCAAAAGTTGTATTCTACTCCTTTAAAGAAAAAAAAGATACAAAAGTATAAAGAACTAAAAATAAGCCAATCAAGGAAAAAAACAAAACAAAACAGGCTATGAAGATCACTTAGAGAGAACATGGATGGAAGGTTGGGGAAAGACTTCCATTGCTAAATAGCCAGCAGCTGAGGAAGCTACAGGGAAACTCAACACAAGATGAGAAAACTCTTAAAACCAACACAACGACACAGTCTAAATATTAGGTCTAACAGACTAAGTGATTAGCAATACCAAGGGGGAAGGAATGATAGTTATAAAATAATGGAAAACAGGTACTACTAATCAGATGACCCAGTTAAAAAATAAAGAGTAAACACTGCTCAGGAAAAACAAATCTACAAAGGGCACACAGTCTTATTAAGCAAATGTTTCTAAAAATCCATTATAATAGGTGAACACAAAATTAATGGAAAAACAATTCCATTAAGCTTACCCATGGCAAAGCCATCATCAGTAAAAGCAGCTCCAATTTTATTTTTTTTATTCAATTTCTCCTTGCAGCTAATGGAATGCTCTACAAAGTTGAGGGTCTGAAAAGATATATTAGAGAAACAACTGTGCTGAAGTATCTTCAGAATTTAGTTCTTAAAACAGACATTTCAAAAATTATAAACAGGATCTTTTCTAGGTCCCTGTCCTTTTGACTTTAGACATCTTCCTCATATAAATAGACTCCCGGGAGATCACAATCTGTACCAGTATCTTTTAATGGCTCTTGTTTGAGTCCTTTAACAAGCACTCCCCTAATCACCAATCACCAGGTACCCCAAGCACGGTGTCTCATATATGAGGACACTGAGGTTTAAGAGGCTGAGTAATTTGTCCAAAGTCATACTTTAAGTGAAAGCTGGAGCCACTTCATTCTAAAATACTATTTATCATATTCTTTATGGTTAAAAAGAATTAGTAGTCATTTGGATAAATGAATTCCCCCAAAAAATGCTTCCCTAAAAATTCAACTCCTACAAAATACCTTATCATCTATTCAACAAAGATTTACTAAAGATTACTATATTCCAGGCTAAATTAAGTAATTATGATTTAAAAAAATGGAAATGGCATACCATCAAAGAGTCCATACTCTAGAGCAGCTTTCTCATCAATGACAGAAATACTGTGTATCTGTATTGTCCAACACACTAAGCCACTAGCCATATATGGTCACTGAGTGCTTGAAATATGGCTAGCAAAACAGGGGAACTAGATTTTTTTTATTTTATAAAATTTGAATTAATTTAAGTAGCCACTTATGGCTATATATGGATAGCACAGCTCTAGAAGGGTAAAGAGAGACATGTTTAGGAATAATTGTGATACACTGTGAAAGATACTATAATAGCCTATGCTGGAAACATAATATCAAGTCTCAGTTTTTTTGCCTGAAAAACTCACTGGGAAATTAATTAGATTTGTGAAATCTCTACCAACTATTACTTAAATCTTTTTTTGGGATAGCTCACTTATGTTTGTCTTTTTTCTGGAATCAGATGACAAACTCAAGCACAAGAACTGTGTCCTGTACTTCCCTGTAGTGCTGTCCACCCACCCATCACTGATGGAACTCGGACAGCTGTCCTGCAACACTCCGCTCTTCCATTAATGCCCCATTTGCTGTTTACTATTGTTTCAGTACACTGTCCTTCAGCTTAAGGAAATACAATGACAAGTCACCCTAAGTTAAATACACTGTTATAAAAGTATAACCAAGACAGAGTTGCCTCCAGTTTGACACTATTTTAGGATGAAAAGATAATATTTGCTACATCACAGTTACAACATATAATTATGATAAAGCATTAACAATTATGCTAGAGCATTAACAATAAACATATTAAAAAACAGTAGAAAAGAACATTTACAAAGAAAAAAGCTGTCCACAGATCATCGACTGCTTTCAAAGGACAAAACTGATAGTAATATGTAAGAAACTATGTTAACAAGTCAGGCAGCAATATGAAAATTTATTACTCTTGATCAAAGTAGATGTAATCAAAAGCTACATTTGCCTAGTGATATTTAGATTTTAGAGCTACCCATTTACAAATTTTTTAAAAAACAGTTTCATTATAGAAATCTTTAGGGAAACATTACTCTTACTGCTAGTATGCCGCTCTAATCTCCTGACTCCATTTTCCCCATTGCAACAACTCTACAACGTGATTTGGAGTAACCTGAGCTGTACTTAGACGGCAACTATATAGAATTAGAGCAGTGCACACTATTATACTATGAAGCAGCACTTAAAATTTCATCTAAATGTTAGTATTTACTACTGTATAGAAAGAACTTGTCCTTAAACAGTAATACTTTTAAGAGATGTGTGAGAAATAACTACATATTTTAACAATTAGAAATTAGTCTGCGTTCATCACTTAAAATGATTACATAGTATAATTAGCCCAAAGATATTACGGTGTGTGTGTGTGTGTATATATGTATGTGTGTGTGTGTGTGTCTGTGTGTGTGTGTGTGTGTGTGTGTGTGTGTGTGTGTATATATATGTAAACTGGAGTACACTCAATTTAAATAACACTAAATTTTTCCAGCAGTTACCAACAAAAGTCCATCTCAACTGTAAAATAAGTTTCATTCTGCATAGCTTGTTAAGTAAAATTCCTAGGCCGCATTCACTGAGATCACATTTAAGTAACAAAGTCTATATGCATTTCCTGCTATAAAGAAACTGGATCTATTTTCTAACTTAAAAAAAAAAAAAAAAATCACTAAAAATACTCACCAGAGGGGGAACAATGATGTAGAAATTTCGAAGATGTATATTCTTTGGCCTTCGAAATTCTGGAGCAAAAACATCTACAAGCATTTTGAAATACTCCGTGCCTTCAGCAGAATTTCGTGTGTGATCACTGAGGACTGAATCCAAATGCCTAAAATACAAAAAACATTATTTACTGGTTCCTTTCTCAAAAAGCAGATATGGCTGGCTGGCTGGCTATCTATCCATCTATCTGGCGAGAGACACAGAGAGAGCACGTATACAAATGCGCGAGGGTGGGGAGGTGGGACAGAGGGACGAGAGAATCTCAAGCAGGCTCCACACCCAGCACAGAGCTTGACATGTGGGATGCAATCTCATAACCCTGAGATCAAGACTTGAGCCGAAATCAAGAGTCAGACCAACTGAACCACCCAGATGCCTCAAGTCTCCCAATTCTTGATTTCAGCTCAGGTCATGGTATCTCAGGGCTGTGAGATCCAGCTCCACACCTCAGGCCCCATGCTCAGCAGGGAGTCTGCTTGAGATTCTCTTCCTCTCCCACTGCTCTTCCCCCCCACACACACAAGCATGTGCACTCTTTCTCTCTCTCTCAAATAAATAAATCTTAAAAAAAAAAAAAGAATCAGACATTTAACCAACTGCGCCACCCAGGTGTCCCGAAAAGGTAAGGCTTTTTAAATCCATCTCTTACCATCTTAGATGAGAATGCTCAAAAGTATAAAACATTATAAAAGACATTTTTAAGTCAGTTTCCTTGGAGTTCAGAATGAATTCATTTTCATATAAAAAAAGCTGATTGCTATTGCTTATTAACTTAGTCCCCAAAATAAAATACATAGGGCATCTTAGAACTTAAATAGTTTTGTATCTCTTCTTCCCACAGTTAAGTCCTATAGAATTCCATTTCATTGTAAATAAATTCCTCTTCATTTTAACTGTCTTCACTAACGCTTCATCTGTACCTCCCTACCTCAACTGGAACCTGGCCCCTTTTTAAGAACTTAGCTTCCCACTTAACGTTCAGAATGATTAGCTGCTTTTTCTCCTTCATCCATCATTTATACCTACCACCACTTTCAAATTATTCCCCCACCACCAAAAGGTAGGAATCTCTCCTTTGAGACTCAAACGATCCCATTATATCCAACTACCTAACTACTCCTTCCTGAAAGCAGGCATCTACTAATTAACCTTTTAAACCACTTCCCTGGGGCACCTGGGTGGCTCAGTGGGTTAAAGCCTCTGCCTTCGGCTCAGGTCATGATCCCAGGGTCCTGGAATCGAGCCCCATATCGGGCTCTCTGCTCAGTGGGGAGCCTGCTTCCTCCTCTCTCTCTGTCTGCTTCTCTGCCTGCTTGTGATCTCTGTCTGTCAAATAAATAAATTTAAAAAAAAAAAATTTAAACCACTTCCCTTTCTTTATCTTAGACTACGATAAGTATTTTTGTTCTCCATTATTCTGGAAGGCTTCATTGCCCATTTAGATAATCGACTCATGATCATAATCCCACAACTTCTTGACTTCACCTGCCATGCACTCTCCTTCACATGATGTCAGTCTTCCACTCCTTTGTACGGATCTGGACCTTGCTATTACCAGACAGCTTTACCCTACACATCTTTTTTTTTTTTTTTAATGAGAATTCAGTAATATTAATTTATATATTTAAATTTCTTTTCAGTGTTCCAGAATTCATTGTTTATATACCATACCCAGTGCTCCATGCAATACGTGGCCTCCTTAATACCCGCCAGGCTCACCCATACCCCTAACCCCTTCCCTCCAAAACCTTCAGTTTCTCAGAGTCCACAGTCTCTCATGCTTTGTCTCCCTCTTTGATTTCCCCCAACTCACTTCTCCTCTCCATCTCCCCATGCCCTCAGTGTTATTCCTTATGCTCCACAAGTAAGTGAAACCATATGATACTTGACTTTCTCTGCTTGACTTATTTCACTCAGCATAATCTCCTCCGGTCCCCTCCATGTTGACACAAAAGTTGGGTATTCATCCTTTCTGATGGAGGCATAATACTCCATTATGTATATGGACTATATCTTCTTTATCCATTCATCTATTGAAGGGCATCTTGGCTCTTTCCAGTTTGGCGACTGTGGCCATTGCTGCTATGAACATTGGGGTACAGATGGCCCTTCTTTTCACTACATCAGTATCTTTGGGGTAAATACCCAGTAGTGCAATTGCAGGGTCATAGGGAAGCTCTATTTTTAATTTCTTAAGGAATCTCCACATTGTTTTCCAAAGTGGCTGTACCAACTTGCATTCCCAACAGTGTAAGTACCCTAGAGATCTTAAGACAATATCCCACCTCTCTGACCTCTTGCAACTGCTTCAAAAATATTTTTAAAAGGTCATCGACTTTTAAATGAATGACATCATTTAATAAGAGAAAAGTCTGATTTTCTTCTTTGACATACAAGCCACAAACTAATAATTTCAGGGCACAGAACTTTAAATATATTATTAACTGTACATGACTTATTTAATTTGGTAAAAAACTAAGCTATCTAATAGACTATTTCAAACCAAATCTTGTGTTGGGGTCTTATTCTCATAAATATGGACACACATTTTCCATTTCTTTTCATTTAAAAAAGTTTTAGGCCTACTGAAAAGTTAAAATATAGTGTACTAGACACCTATTTACCCCTCACCTAGATTCACAATTTAACATCTGCCACATTTTCTTTTGCCCCAAACATTTCAGGTTGGCAGATTTCATGTCATTAAGCCCACAAATGTCTTAATATGAATCTGTTAAAAACCAAGACATTTTCTTACAAAGCCACAATGTATCATTACATCCCAAAGTAAAATACAGTATTACCTAATGTACACAAACTGCAATTTCCCCAATTATCCCCCAAATGTTCTTTTTTTTTTTTCCTATCTAAGATATGACTAAGGATTAGCCACTGCATTTGGTCATCTGGTCTCTTTAGTTTCTTAATCTAGAAGAGTCTCTTGGCTTTTTTTGTCCTTTACGACATGTGATATTTTTTAAGAGTCTAGGCCAGGTGTTTCATAGAATACCCCACACTCTGAATGTCTCAGATGGTCTCCTCATAATAAATTCAGAGTAAACCTTTCTGGCAAGAACACAACATAGGTGCTTGCTATTACACTCATCAGGAGACTCCATAATATCAGTGTGTCTTGTTAACTGGTGATGCCATGTTTGATCGCTTGGCGCAATACATCAATCTCTCTAAAGATAGTTTTCCCTTTTGTGGATGGTTATTAAGCAATTTGTGGGATAATCTTCTGATAGTGAATGAATACTCTGTTCTCCAACACTGTTTCATTGATGATTTTTATCTGGTTTCAAGCATTATAGTGGTGGTTGCAAAACAATGACTTCTCCCTAGATTTTCTCATCCCCTCTGCACCTATTAGCTGGCATTCTTCTGTAAAAAAACGAACTTTTTTACAAAAAGTTCTGCTCTTCACCTTTCTTACTACCACTAGGGCTCATGATTTTTTTATACAATGTATTATAATCAATTTCTATCATTATTTTTTTATTAGCTTATTTTTTGAGAGACAGCATGCAAGTGCACAAGTCGGGGAGCAGCAGAGGAAGAGAGAGAATCTTACACAGACTCTCCACTGAGCTCAGAGCCTGACAAGGGGCTCGATCCCACAACCCTGAGATCATAACTTGAGTCAAGAGTTGGACATTCAACTAAGTCACCCAGACACCCCTGCCATTATTCTTTTTGAGATTCAAACTGTCTCCACTTTGTCCAGGGGTGCCCTTTCCTGCCTGAGTCAAAAAACTGTTACAATTATTAATAATGAAATTTACAGTTTTCTAAATAATTTCTTAACAATTCTACATGCCTCTCTCAACTTTTAAATTGAGTTCCAAACTCACTACTCAAGTGTGTAGGTCTGCACTGTCCAATAAGATAGCCATCAGTTATTTAAATTTAAATGAAATAAAATTTTAAATTCAGTTCCCTCATCCCATTAGCCCCATTTCAAGTGTTCAACAGCTATATGTGGTAGTGGCTACTGTACTGGACAACACTACTCAGGATTACATGAAATGAAGGACTGGTATTCTAGAACTGTGCGGGCAAACACATATAAAAAAAGTTAAACAGTGAAATAAATTTTATTAATGAGATATTTGCCTTTTTTTTTTTTTAACACTAAATCCTCAAAATTAGTTATATACTTTATACTTCAAGACAGTTCAATTTGGACTAGTCACATTTCAGGTGCTCAATAGCCACAGTGGCTAGAGGCTACCATATTACCATGTTCTAGAAGATTCCTTTTTAATGAAGTTGGAAAAATCTCATAATACTGTAGTCTTAAAAAAATTGTATCTCATAAACTGAGACCATAACTTGTATAATAAAAACACAAAAATATAAGCATATGTATATTACCGTCTAATCTTCCCTTTAAAATGTTTTTATTATAAAAATATACTTTTTAGGGACACCTGAGTGGTTCAGTGGGTTAAGCCTCTGCCTTCAGCTTGGGTCATGATCTCAGGGTCCTGGGATCAAGCCCTGCATCCGGGCTCTCTGCTCAGCGGGGAGCCTGCTTTCCCCCACCCCACCTGCCTCTCTGCTGCTTGTGATCTCTGTCAAATAAATAAATAAAATCTTAAAAAAAAAAATATATATATATATATACATATATATATATATATATATATATACTTTTTAAATCTCCAAATTTAGATTATTTCAAAATTAGAGTACCTTGCTGCTTTTAATGTTTCTTCTGCAAGACCTTCTTCTTTCACTAATTCTTCAAAATTTACAATATCTTCGAGATCAGGCACAAATCTAAGAATTTGGGAAATAATTTTATTAAGTTAAATATGTACAACTGACATAGATATGAAAGTGGTATTGTAAGACTCTAAATTTTTCAACCATATATTTGGAAAGAACTTTCCGTTTTAGTTATATTATTAATATAACCAATTTAATTCCAAAATTGACTTTCAGATATGAATAACCAAATTTTAATCCTTAAAGTCATGTAATCTTTAGAACCATTCAGAAACTGTACTGATAAGTTAACCATAACTTTAAGAGAAATAAAGATTTTCCAAGATCTGCTATAGTCTTAAAATTCAAGAAAAAAATTTAACCAGTAGAATTAATGGTTTTCTCCCATATTTTAAATCAAAATATATCAATAAGAAAAACTTCTTCACAATATCATCCACAATAAAGATAAATTAAAGGACATAAAATTTTTATATGGCATAAGCAAGGCAAAAGTGATGTTTGCATCCATACCTAATGGCATTGCTGCTACAGTGAAGGCCGCCAGATCTTATCATCCGTATATAGCCCATAGCATTACCTTAAAAATGACACACACATACAAATCAGATATTTATACAAATAATTCTAAACTCCAAAAGTCAGGAATACAGTCATTCACAGCATGGCTTTACCACTCTTAAGTACCAAAGGATTCTTGTCTGTTTTACTTTAGTTCTTACTCTATAAAAGTAAAACTTAACATTATTTGTGTGCCTAAAATATAAATACATATACTTAAACACAGCTATGTCAAAAATTATATGTGAATGACATTTGATGAACAAATTCATTAAATGTTGACTACTTTTTAAAAAAACAAATGGGGCGCCTGGGTGGCTTGGTGGGTTAGGCCTCTGCCTTCGGCTCGGGTCATGATCTCGGGATCCTGGGATCGAGCACCACATTGGGCTCTCTCTGCTCAGCAGGGAGCCGCTTCTCCTTCTCTCTCTGCCTGCCTCTCTGCCTACTAGTGATCTGTCAAATAAATAAATAAATAAAATCTTTTTTAAAAAAAGCCAAATAATTTGAAATTTCTATGTCAATAATTTCTTCCTCATCACATTGAGTGCCTCCCTCTCCCTTTCCTCCCTTGCCACCCCCATACATGCAAAGGGAAATGATATCAAGAAATCTTTACTTGATGCTTCCAAATTACATCTCCAAGCTTGGACTACTCCTCCAGGTTTTTTGATCCAATGCCTATGCCCACATGACTAAGAAGAATTTTTAATTTAATATGTTTAAATCAAAATCACCCTGTTATATTCCCTATCTCAGAAACTGACATTTCCATCCTTTCAACTGCTCAGGCAAAATGTCCTGAAGTCATTCCTGACTCCTTTCTTTCTTTCATACTTCACATCTAATCAATGGGCAAATTATAATAGGTCCACTTTCAGAACGTTCATAGCTATGACCTTATTCCAAAGCACCATATCTCTTGCTTACACCTCTGTAATATGCAAAGACTCCCTGACTTCCCTCCTTCTACCTTTAGCATCCTGCTTCCTAATCTCTTATCTACATAGCAGCAGTGCTGGTGGTTCTTTTCAAACTAAGCTGGAACATATCCTTTCTTTTCTGAAAACTCTACAATGGCTTTCCATCTCTATAAAATTCAAATTTCTTATGTGGTCAACAAAGCCCTGTGTGATCTTGCCCCTTGCTGCTGTTCTGATGTCCTGCCCTACAACTCAGGACTTTACTAACCCTTCCATTCTGGCCCTTATTTCCCAAAAATGCTAAACAGACTCAGGACTTTGGCACTTACTGTCACCTCTCTCAGATACGCTCTTTCCTTCCCTGAATATGCACATGGCTTATTCCCTGATGTTATTTAGGTCCCTGCTCAAATATCACCTCCTTAGAGCTTTCCCTGAACATCACTGAACAGCACTGTGCAGAACCATTACATCTCCTTACCCAGCACTTAACACTGACACATTCTGTATCTTTTTTTGTCTCTCCCAACTGGCATGCAAAATCCATGACACAGCTTCTGTTCTTACTGCTCCATCCCTAGAGCCAACATATCCTGGCACATGGTAGGAATTCACTAGTACAGTTGACCCTTGGACAACATGGGAGTTAGGGGCGCCAAACCCCCATCCCTGCATAGTTGAAAATCTGCATTTAACTTCTGACTCCCCTAAATTTAACTACTAATAGCCTACAATTAACCAAAAGCTTTAATTAGTGACATAGTCAATTAACACATTTTTTTGTATGTTAGGTGTATTATATACTGTGTTTTTATAATAAAACCAGAGAAAAGAAAATGTTATTAAGAAAATCATAAATCTCATCTGTTTAAGTTCTATAGGGCAGAAATTTTGTTCAGTGCCATATATATCACAAGTACCTAGAAACATTTGTTGTCCTCAATAAATACCTGTAGAATGAATGTGTAGAATGCCAATAGCATTGTGAGAGCACTCAGAACACTTTGGCACACAGTAAGTGCTCAATAAATGTTAGTGGTGGGGTGATTATGTCAGCAGGCAGGTTATTAGACTAAGTGACTTTTCCTTTTGCTCCCAACTCTGAGATTTCTTACTCTTTTTCTCAAGATATTTAACAGACTCAAGATATATAACAGACTCAAAAACACATCACTATGCTTTACAAGCATTTCTATTTCTATTTATACTATACTTATATAATTATATATTATATTACAAGAATTTATATTTTCTAAGAAGAGAAGAATTTCTAAGAAGAAGAATTTATATTTTCTAAGAAGAGAATAAAGAATAAAACCCTGGAACAAAGTGAAAAGGATAATATTCACGAAACCCCAGAACAAACTGAAAAGGATAATATTCACGATACGTTGAATGCATCCTGGTGGCAACTGAGGTGACACTATTTTTTGTGAGTTGGGGGGAATTATTTTGATGTGTACTGTGGGAAAATGACTAGCATAGTAAGCTCATAATTTAAGGACTATTTCATAAGAAAAAATTATACCTTAAAAAATATAAAAATATTAACTAAATAATAATGCAAGCAGTACTCACATGTGGGAAAAAACCTCTGACATTGGTATGCAAGTAAATGAAGTTTTAAGCAACAATGCTTTAGAAAAACAGCTCTTCATCTGAGGCCCATGGACTCTAACTTTAAGCACCTGAACTCTGGTATAATAACATGCAAAACTGTATGCATAGTACATGGTTCTGGAGGAAACCAAATCAGAGTTTTCATCAGATTCTCAAAAAGCATTAAGATCTATTGCTCCAGAAGTTTACAATCTAATATGACATCAAATGTCTCTATGAAGAAAACTGTACTTGTGGAATAATACCTCATTATTAAATTGTTTAAAATTTAAAAAACTACAAATGTTAAATTCTCTAAGTTCTTGTACTAATATATAATAGAAATGTCTACTATGTAAACCAATTAAATTATAAAATTTAAGCTAGTTTTCAGTGATTTCACTCCAGAACTAAATCTTTCCAGTATCTTCCCCACCAGTAAATTTAAAGCCCTGTGAGAACGAAGGCTATCTCTATTTTCGGCATCTATAAGAGCACGATTTTACCAAACTGTTGTCAATAAGAATTCACCAACTGCTTGAAATCTGTAACTGTGAAGAATATTAAACACCTTTGGATTTAAGCTAAAAAAAAACCCGGCTTAAGTCCAAGCAACACTATTTCTCTGAGCTTCTCTTTTTTCATCTTTAAAATGATGATTACATGCCTCTCACTTAGGGTTTTTGTGAGGACATTACCAGAGATAATGTGTGTGGAAAGCTCAAATAAGTATAGTTTTGTTAATCTCTGATTACTAAATGTAGTTCCTGCTTTTAAATATAATGTAACACATTTCAGAAAGACACGTTCTACCTGTGAGGCAGGACAGCTCAAATTATATACACATATGAAAGGATGTAACACAGAAAATTATAATATTTAATATTTCATCTTTAATTAAACTGATCCATAAGTAATGTGACTTACTTATATTAATTAACTTTCTATATAAATTATTTTATACCTTTGCACTTAGGCTATAACTTCAGGGAACCAATTTTTCTTTTCTTTTTTTTTTTTTTTTTTTAAGATTTTAGTTATTTATTTGACAGAGATAGAGAGAGAGAGAGCACAAGCAGGGGGAGCAGGCAGAAGGAGAGGGAGAAGCAGGCCCCCCACTAAGCAAGGAGACCCAATGCAGGACTTGATCCCAGGACACTAGGATCATGACCTGAGCTGAAGGCAGCTGCTTAACCAACTGAGCCACCAAGGCACCCAGGGAACAAGTTTTTAAAGCCCAAAGCAGTGCCAATGAACAAGGTTAAGTACCTAATAAACAGTTACCGGCTGACTATTATGAGCATGATATTTGAGATAAGTTAAATATATTTTTAATTTAATTGAAGAGATTTTATTCAACATATATTAGTCCACAGTCTATCAATTATTTCTGTACCAACAGTCTAATCATACTTGAAAAACTTCTGGTAAGAACATCACTCTAGTGGGATAAAATTGATCTCAGGCACTCATATATTAAGTTGATTATTTGTATGAGATATTTAAGCAAAAAAATTCTTGGAATTTGTATTTTATTTCCCAACTCTTTTATAATAACTTACCAATCTGGCTGATGAGTTGCCTGAACTGATCAAGGTAGCTTTGTCCCTCTGGGGTAATTCCAAGTTTTCTGATGCCTCGATTGAATTTTTCTGCTCTTTCAAAAGGATACTAAAGAGATAATTTAAAGATTACCTTTATTAATAAAGACCCCTAAAGCATAAATTACCTATAAATTCAACCACTAAAATCAACCATGCTAATACCACTTGCTTCTAATTTTTTATTTCCACTGTGCTTTAAAAAAAAATCACTCAAATCTAATGACAAAAGATTTATAGCATAAAAACTACCAATATCCAAGGTCAATATAAATTAAACTTCTTTTTGCCACTAGCTAAGGAAAATAATTATTACTAAAGTCACCAAATTTAAGTTTTCCACCACCATTATTAGTCTCCCAACATCCAACTACTCTATTAGTCAAAAGAAACCAATTCCCCTTAGAAACATTTCTTCAGAGATGTCCAACCAAGTTCCTGTGGGCTGAAGAGGTAATATATATATAAATACACTCCTTCCCAAATAATACACATTAGCTAAGCTAAAATAGCTAGTTGCCATCACCAATAAAAAAAAAGATTTTTCAAGTCTTAGCTGATTAAAAGTTAGGAAATTACTCATTTTATACTAATAACAAATGGACACAATTCTTACAAACAGAATGATAATTTCTCTGAATACTAGGAATTTATTCCAATAAAAAGGAGACAATTAAATTCTCCACTGATAACTGTAATCTGTAATTTTATTAGTTATTTTACTAGAAAGTAATATTTCACTGCTTTGACACTGATGAGAACTACTAACTAGTTTACTAGAAGGTTGCAATTAGATAATGCTTAAGAGTAATTAAAATAGTTCCATATGTGGCAAATCAAATATAAAACTCATCTAATAAGCATGTTGGTTCTCTATCTGCATGGCTACATGCATCTATACTAGTACCACTCAGATTTTTCTTCATTATTAGAAAACTCAGCCCAGAGGATAAAGGGGAAACAGCATTCTTATAAATTATAGATGGGAATATCAACTGGTACAGTGTTTTTAGAGTATGTAGCAACATGTATCAGAATTTTAAATATTCATATTATATGCCCTAGAAATTTCTCTTCCATCAATTTACCTTTCAGAATTTTAATAGTCTCCAAATACACTGAGATAAATATGTAAGGATGTTACCTGCAGCACTGTTAATAACACTAAAAAATAAGAAAAACCTAAATATTTGTCAGTTGGGGAAGATTAAGTAAGTTATGGTATACATCTTTACTATCAACTGTTAAAAAGAATGAGACAGATCTATATGTAAAGAACTATGATAAGCATATTGCAAAATAATCTGTGTAGTATTACACCATTTTTTTAGGAAAAAAAGTAGTACATGTAGGGGCAAATAGCTATGTTTATCACACAGACATCTAGAAGCATCACATCACAATATTAACAGTAACTGCCTCCAGAGAATGAAAGTGGGAGAAAGAGAAATGAGGGAGATCAGTTTATGCACTCTATGTTGTTTAAATGTTTCAAAGTATGTTTTGCTTCTGCGTTATTTAAAATAAAGTAACACCTGGTTACACTGATCCTTACACTGTAGCCTACAGAGAATGCAAAAAGTAAGAAATTATAAGGGGTAATACAAGAAACTGGGGAGACCATATCTCGGAGACATTATTGTGAAAAAATAATTGAAAAAAATGAAAACCCCACTACAGAGTATCATAATGAACTTCAGCATAAACATCCGCTATATACTCAATGGTTGAATCAAACTACCTTAAAAAGAATATGTGAAAATACCTTGTGATCATTTTGGTCCTTGATTTCCCTGAAAAACCGAATATCTTTAATCAACCGAGATTTGATATGTTCATCATACATAAATTGGCTGAATATATAGAACTTCTTTTTCAAAAATTGGTAGGTGAAATTAACCTATAAAATTGAAATACAAGAAATTGGGCAAAGTTAATATAAAAATTAATCTCAAATCAATGTGACTGAATAACTGTTATCTATAACACTATATGAGTTTTCATAGTCTAATATTTACAAAGTCTAATTCACACTGGAAATAAAAAATAAAGTTTTTTTATTGCCCAAGTTTACAAAACTTTCTATAAGCTCCCCTTAAATATTTTAACTACACAAAAGGGGGAAAAAAAGGAAAATATTTTCCTACCAGAAATAAGAGTTATAGTAAGAATCAAAAACTCAGATTCAACACTTTGGTTTTTAAGTCATCAACCACAATCAGAAGTTTCTGTTCCTCCATCTGCAAGACTACTTATTACTAATCTACATGTCTAGAATGATAAGAAACACGGTGCTCTTTGAACTTTTCTGAAGGAAGACTTTCAATTATTTACCCAGGAATATTCTGAGCACCTCTGTGTGCACAGCACCGTCTCTCTGCTCTCATGCTAGACATGGTGCTTGTCATCATGAAGTCTATATACTAGCAGGAGTGACAGACATTTTAAGCAAGTATATGTTAAATAAATTATTAAGTATCTACTACATAATTCATACAATGAGAAGTTCCAGTACTTTGAGATTGAATAATAAAAAGCCCTGACCTAGACTCAGAAAATCCTGAAAAGGTTGAATTTCAGCTGAAATTAAAGCCATAACATAGGATTACTTCTGACCTAGAGATGGAAGTCCTGTATTAATTTTCATCTCCTCCACCCTCCTCCAGCCTACTGTTTTGGCAAATATATGCCATAGTCTTCATTTACCCAGTTTTAGAAATAGGTGCTTTCTTGTAACCTTTCTTGTGGCTTAAACACTGCTCTTTCTTTTTATTTATTATTTTTTATTTAAGTTCAATTAATTAATATATAGTGTATTATTAGTTTCAGGGGTGGAGTTCAGTGATTCATCAGTCTTAATATAATACCCAGTGCTCATTACATCACATTCCCTCCTTAATGTCCATCACCCAGGTACCCCATTCCCCCACCACCTCCCTTTCTTTCAGCAACCCCTCAGTTTGTTTCCTATGATTAAGAGGGTGCCTGGGTGGCTCAGTCTTTTAAGCACCTGCCTTCAGCTCAGGTCATGATCCCAGGGTCCTGGCTCCCTGCTCAGTGGGGAGTGTCTGCTTCTCCCTCACCCACCCACCCACCCCCCACCGCTTGTGTTCTCTCTCTCACTGTCTCTCTCTCCTACTTTGTCAAATAAACAAATTTTTTAAAAAGAGTCTCTTATCGTTTGTCTCCCTCTCTGATTTCATCTCGTTTCATTTTTCCCTCCCTTCCCTATGATCCTCAAACACTGCTTTTTCTTGATCTCCTTATTACTATTCATATTAGTAGAAATAGTCTCTTCTTTATCCTTCCCACTCTTAATAATGGGTACAGTCTCTGATCTTGTCTCTTTATACTCACTTAGTTATCACCAGACATCAGGAACGTACATTCATTAGTGTGACCAACGATTAATGACTATACCCCATGCTAGAGTGTAACTGCCATGAGAGCAGGAACTGTTTTTCTCACCCTAGTGCCCAGCACAGTGCCTCAGACAGATAAAATACACACATAATTATATCTAGTACACGAATGAGTATCTGACAGATGAGGTCAAAGAAAAGTTTACTTATCCGGAAAAGTTCAGACATGACCTCTACCTGGATGACTTCTTATTTTAAATTATATACTCCGTCTCATTTCTATATTGGTAACCACTAAAACAGAACTCCAATCACATCTCCTATCAGCTCAAATACTTTAATGGCTCCCCCACAGAATAATAAAATGACCCCTATGTAATTTCCAGTTACATAACTCCTCCCTATTCCCTTACTTTCAAACATGCTTAATAATATTTTAGTATTTAAGCATTCATAGCCTTCTTCAAGGAGAAATTAAGTGTACCCTGAAAACTTGGTAAATTCGAAGACTTTTCTTGTACACAGAAGAAAAAATAGCATACAAATTCAAGAGATTCTCTCAAGTGATGATGCCAACTTCTAAGATTCAAAGTCTTTTTAGTAAATTTCTACTTTTAAATAATTAGTAAGCCCCCCAAAAAAGAGCATGACTGATATTAAATAAAATGCTATCAATGATTCATTTGCAAAAGCAACTTTCAAAGAATATCAGACAATCCACAAAGATACATATATTTATGTCAATGTGTTCAAATCTCCAATGCTATTTATAATGATGATCCTGAGAGGGTAAGATACTAAAAAATGCCTTTTGTACCACTGAGCTTCCATCACATCCAACACAATTTTAGTGCCAGATATTTTTTTAAGATTTTATTTTTAAGTAATCTCTACAGCCAACATGGAGCTCAAACTCACAACACCAAGATCAAGAGTTGCATGTTCCACCAACTAAGCCAGCCAGGTGCCCCCAGACATTTTAATTACACCAACCAGAAGAATGGAAATTCAGGTAGAATATAAATAGGCAGCAGTGTATGTTTACCAGAATATTCTATGAGAAAGCTATTTGCCAAACCACCAAATTAAATAGGAGTCTATTACCCACCCAACCCCCAACAAAGTTTCTTACTGTTGTATTCATGATTCCTGTGCCATGTGTTCGAATTGAATTAGCAATATGCCGAATATTAATAGTGTTCAAATGTTTGTTATTGCTTGTTCGTTCAATAAAAATCTGCAATGAAACAAACTTATGCTAAGTAACAACACAATCCATCGCAAACACTGGCCAGTTACACAAAGAAAATTTTACAATCTATTTCATTAGAGATAATTTAATTGGAAAGTCATTCAAGAAGATAATGTAATCAATGCAAAGGAATAAGAAGATGATCTCTAAACAATTATTTTCTGCTTTATTTCACTAGTTTTCACTAATGAGAATCAGTTCTTTGCCACTCAGCCTTCCTACTATACATCCACCCACATTTAAAAAGAATTCTAAAACCTACTCACCTGATTGTTGAGATTGTAGAGGTACCGAGACACAAATATATGAATATTTCTCATAATTTCCAAAACATCCAGGCCCTACAAAACAACCCACACAGTTCTATTATTCTTGAAGACAGACTTGTATCAATGCAGTGACTTACTACCAAGATTTTTAAATTACTTTTAAAAACAACTATACAAACGTATGACCAAAGGCTAAGGAGCCTTCTAACTGCTACAATCAGGACTGTCTCCTTGGAGAAACCTGACTGCTTGTTAATCTTACCCCTTTTGAAAGACGACAGTTATGTTCAGAATTTCAGAGATTCATTACTCAATCATTTCACCATCATTCTTGAGAATATTTGTTTGTCTTCCCAAAGATCTTCTGTACATTTTACAAAATAAAATAAGGGCCAGATTCTAAAAAGTAGTCAGGATATGTGGTGATATTTATAAAATACATACTATTTTTCAGGCACCGTGCAAGGTTTTTTACATGTAAGTCTCCAAAAAACATGAGGTATTAGTCTTATAAATTTCACAACTGAGAAAAAGGAAGCTAAAGGAGTTCTCCAAAGTCAAATGGCTAGGAAGAGGCAGACCCCAGAAATTTTTAGAAAATCAAATTTCGAATCCTTATGCTTCTTTTAATTACACTAGACCACTTTTAACATCCAAGTTACCTATGAAGAATCCTTCATTTTCCAGTTAATAATATAATGTCTAATGGCATCATATAAATTGTCCCACAGCTCTTCTAACTAGGGCTCAAAGGAGCATCACAATATCCACTAAACTTTTTATTATCGTTTTTCTCATGTTTCAACCTAAAATTCTGTTTACTCACTTTTTCTCCTACTAGGTTGTAAGTACATGAGCTGAAATTGTTTCTTTTTATTTCTATATCCCAAAACATAGTTCAGTGCCTAGCATCTTTTCAGTGAATACTAAATGTATAAATGAATGAAAGGATATACAAACTGATCCTGGAAATGCAGTAGGATGTAGGAAAAATTATGATCCTAAAATTTTGGGAATGACTGTTTTTTGATAAATATGATATCTGGGTTTTCTTAGATAAAATATATGCAAATTAACTAAAAACATAAACTTTTGTACTCATGGATACTACCTTACTGTAAATTAGCTCACTGAATTAGCAAAGCTAAATGCTTCTAGGCACTCGTCATTTTAAGAATATATTTATAATTATACACATTTAACCATTTTTTCCTAAGACATTAAAGCTTATATGTTATACCTACGTTTAAAATCCTTAGCTGTGATCTTAACTTTGTACAATTCTGCACAAGTCACCTCACAATCCAATGTTTCTGAAACACTATCTCAATCTATACAGCTTTCAGATGTTCAACAAAAGGCAGAGTGTAAACAGGAAGCCTGTGGTAAATTATTCATAAAGCAAATTAGCACCATCTAATTTTTTATTCTTGTCAAGTATGTAGTTTTTATAGCAAATATTTTCTTGAGATATAAACACATGCTAAATAAAGTAAAAAGAAAAAAAAAAAAAGACGATTTAGAGAAACACTGTTATGCTACAAACACACTCTGCTAAAAACACTTTATACTATACCTGTTCCAAAGTCTGACTAGGAAGATGAGCCTCTGTCATAACCAATCCATAACGCTGGGTAGCTAAATTTCTCATTTCACTGTAAGTGGCCCAGTCATGAAGAGCTACTGTTGTTAGATTGTAGAAGGTCTTGTCTAGGTAGTGAGTTACGTAAGCTACCAAAAAATATATAAATAAAAAACTTTTTGATTCATGAAAATAGAAGAGAAATAAAATTTTTGGAAACGTCTTTAAATATTAAATTTCTTCCTTTAAAATAAGGTACTAGGAAAATAAAAATGAAGAAACAAAAAGGAACTAAAGAATAAATGAATAACATAAAAATACTCTCAAAGTTTTGTTTTTATTTGTTCTTTAATAGTTAAGGGCAAACAGATATAGAACATGACTTTAAGAAGGAAAGCAGAACACTCACCTCGAATGTCAATAAAACGATTAAAAAATCGAATTGGATTCAAAGAGAAAAAAAGGGCCAGGTCTTTCATGCCAACTTTGAAAGGATTTCGGTCATCCAGCTTTAAATGAGTGTGAACAGAAAGTCGTAGATCCTTCTCTATCTCCTTGCATAATTTATCCAATAAATGCTATTCACAAAAGAATTCATATGTTAATTTTTCAAAATAATATTCCGACTGCATTGTTCCTCCAAGGCATCTATGCTTTGACCATTAGAGTTTTATAATCAGTGCAATGATGAAAAAATTTGTCAAACTGGTTTAAAAGTCTAAATAAGCTATGGTAAAATATTTTTATTGACAAGATGGAAATTACTTTGTTCTCCATTTTATTTTCTTAAAAGCTTTTTATTTTTAAGTAATCTTTACCTCAAATGTGGGGCTTGAACCCACAACACCGAAATCAAGAGTCACACATGCCACTGACTGAGCCAGGCAGGCACCCCTATTCTCCATATTAAACCAATGATTTTTGGGGATGCCTGGGCAGCTCAGTTGGTTAAGAGTCTACTTTAGGCTCCGGTCATGATCCCTGGGTCCTGGGATCAAGTCCTGCATGGGGCTCCCTTCTCAGTGGGGAGTCTGCTTCTCTCTCTACCAGCTGCCCTTGCTTGTACTCTCTCTCTGACAAACGAATAAATAAAAATCTTTAAAAAAATTTTTTTTAAAAAGAAAATAAACCAATGATTTTTTGACCAGGGAGCAATTAGATAAATTCTAAGTTTTTATTTTCATTAATACTTAAAACCTTTGAAAAGAACTTCAAAAGCTCTCTGATGACTTCATTACAAGGAACATGAACATACAATATAAAGTATAACATTTATGGAAACCAGTAACTAAGAAAGAAAGGTCCTGAGAACTAGCAAAAGAAATTCTTTAAAAGCTTCCTTATAGGAGTGCCTGGGTGGCTCAGTTGGGCATCTGACTCTTGATTTTGGCTTGGGTCATGATCTTGGGGTCATGGTATCAAGTGCCATGTTGGGCTCCATGCTCAGCAGGGAGTCCGCTTGGGATCCTCTCACTTTCCATCTGTCCCTCCCACAATGCTCTCTCTCTCAAACAAAATCTTTAAAAAAAAAAAAAAGCTTCCTTATTATAATAATTTTTTTAAAAATCACAAAATTCATTGCCCTAAAGGTAAGGAAATTAATCATCTTTTCTAGTCTGCCATGAAGTTCTAAATACTGGCCAGACACGTATGTTATTGTTATTATTTTTTTTTAAAGATTTTATTTATTCATCTGACAGACAGAGATTACGAGTAGGCAGAGGGGCAGGCAGCTAGAGAGGAAGGGAAACAGGCTCCCTGCCGAGCATAGAGCCTGATGCAGGGCTCAATCCCAGGACCCTGGAATCATGACCTGAGCTGAAAGCAGAGGCTTTAACCCATTGAGCCACCCAGGTGCCCCACGTATGTTATTTTTAAATAAGAATAGTTAATACAAGAAATTATATAAAATTTTTCAGAATTTTATCAAACCTGAATATCGTTTATATTGTGAGTTCACTCATTCTTAATCTCTCCCTCCATATAATATTGCTAGATGAAAATTTAAAGATATCAGTATTTATAATATGCATTCCATTAAAACAAGAAGGTATATACTACACTGCATTTGATTTGTTACACAAGTAAATCTTTTAAATTTAGAAAATTTAAATAAACAAAATTTTAGTCAGTGACGCTTCAAATAATTTAATAAAATCAGTTTAAGTTGCAATAACTACATTTCCATTAGCAGCACTCAATTTTCAAACCAATTTTGCATTTGCATTCTTCTAATAAACAGAATTTTAAATTCAAATCTACAGGGGCGCCTGGGTGGCTCAGTGGGTTAAAGCCTCTGCCTTCCGCTCAGGTCATGATCTCAAGGTCCTGGAATCAAGCCCCGCATCGGGCTCTCTGCTCAGCAGGGAGCCTGCTTCCCCCCTCTCTCTGTCTGCCTCTCTGCCTACTTGTGATCTCTGCCTGTCAAATAAATAAATAAAAATCTTAAAAATAAATAAATAAATTCAAATCTACTATTTACTAAAGTGAAAAAAATTTTCCAAATTCCTCGTCTGAATTTCTATTAAAAATTAGGAATTGGGGCGCCTGGGTGGCTCAGTCAGTTGAGCAGCATCTCTTGATTTTGGCTCTGGTGGTGATCCCAGGGTCTTGAGATTGAACCCTGCCTTGGGCTCCACACTCAGTGGGAAGTCTACTTGTCCCTCTCCATTCCCCTGCTTGTGTGCACTCTCTCTCTAATAAATACATAAAAAATATTTTTTAAAAAAATTAGTAAAGACCAATTTAACACAATAGTGATACTATAAAAAGAAATCTTTTGTTCTAGACAGTGATTCATAAATAACTTATGACTTATATATAAAAATGAATATACAGTATATATGTAAATGAAAGCCTGCTTCAATCCAGGAAGTTTTTCCAAATATTGAAAAACTTATAACATGTATTTGGAATGCAATCTCGAATAGGATGTTACCTCGTTTAAAATTTCCATAATTTCTTTGTCATAGCAATCCAGAAGTATTTCATAGGACTCTAAATGCCTTGCATGCATCATAGCAGGTACACAGTCCCGTAAAGCACTGAACATGTACTAAGAAGAAAATTAGAATGTTCATGAATTTAGAAAAACCAGAGCTCTAATTAAGAAATATCACAAAGGGGGGAAAAAAAGAAAAGGAATATCACACAGGTTAATTATCTATCTTTAAAGACAAAAATCTCAATCTGAAGACTTTTTTTTTTTTTGACATGTCTTACTTTCCTAAATAAGAAGAGCCAGGTTTTATTCTCTAAAGCAAATACTTTAAACTAAAAAAAATTCATATTCACTTATCCTTTCTTGTCTTGAGCACTGAAATACTTATTTCCATAAGGAAACAGATCTCAGTAACATATACCTTGCAGACAGGTAAATGTCAGACTATTGTGACATAAACTAAAATCAAGCGAAATGAGAATGATCAGGAATATGAGTAAAAAAGTTAGTTCATTAACATTAATATCAAATTTAACTAGACTAAATGCTTATTAAATATGTACAGCATTGTAAAAACATTAGAGTCAATTTTAAAATGATTTATTAAGTCAAATGATTGTATTTAAAACTAATTAGAATGGTTGGTATGGTGACTAAAAATGATGGATTATTTTTTACATTATTCTTCACTTACATGTAATCTGGCTGCATCAACGGCATTTTCATATACATCATCTAAATAAATTGGGAAGACAGCTCGATGCCAGTATAAAAAACAACAGTCACATTGTGTTTGGACTCTACAATGTAAAGTAGTAATTAGTGGGAGCAAAACTGAAGTACCCCCCCACCCCAAAAATAAGGAAAGGAACAACATTCTATACCATAATGGCAAGAGCTCAGTCTTACCCATTTTTTATTCCCTATATCATATAACCCAAAATTAGTACAGAAAAGCCACAAAATAAGTATTTTTCAATCAGAAAAATTCTAAAGCATACTTGAAAAACAATATGTATAACTTTTAAATAGTTAAAATTTTCAGTATTATTTGGTATGACTGAACTTATAATACTTGTACCACATGCACCATTTTACCTGTCCCAAAGCTGACAAGCAGACTTTTAAAAAATTGTGACAAAATACAAAACAAAACCAAAAACCCAGTTACACATAGCCTGTCCGTCTATAATCTTTGCCAAGTGACATTTTCACACGATTCTATGACAACAAAATGATCATTGAGTATCTTATAATGAAGTAGGGTCACTATTTCTTCCAAAGATAGAAAGTTAAATGCTACTAACTATAAAAGTCTCAGCTTCTCAGAACAGAAAACAGTAAGTTTTAAATGAGTTAAAACATTAAGTTTCAAAAAGTAAGCATTAAATGAAAACTGTGCTGTAACCTTAATTCACCTGGGAATCAAATTCAGAAGACCCATTTTCCCTTCAAGAAACTTACTGCTCCCTCAATAAAAAGAAAATAATAAAGTTACAAGGGGCTTCCAAATACTAATTCATTTGAGTGAATTCCAATTCATGTATCAAAACAAAATTACAGAATGTGACATGTGACATGAATCTCTAAGACCCTCACAAATAGATGAAATCTTGTTATAAAGCAGCAATTTTAGAAGTCCACTAGGTTAGTGGACAATCACAGCAATCACAATTACATCAGGGTCTAGCAGATGCTCTAGGTATCACATGTTCTCATGGGAGTTCTTTCAGAAGCCACCTCTTTATTGTAGAAGCAAAACTAAAATATAATCCGTAGTCATGGTCTCATTTCAGTCATGCTAAAGGAGTGACAAGGAGGAACTAATGGTCTATCTAGGTTATATTTCTTCTCTTGCTATGCTGAACAGCAAATTGCTGTTTCTATTAGCCTTCTCTTTCGAATATCATTACATATCCCTACTTACCTTTCTCTAAGCTCACTGATAAGATCCAGCTTTTTCATGACTACTTGCAGTGGAAAAAGTTCTTCATCTTTAAATGTTTTCTTTCAGGAAGGGGAAAGAATGACAGAGAAGTTGCAAAAGTAAGGACAGATTTCTTAGGTCAGTAATAAGGGAACTGTGAAAGCTCAGATTTCATTTTCCCTCCAAAATAGCAATATACTTACCATCTGTGTGCCAACACTTAGTGCCAAAGAAACAATAAGTCGTCGTTGCCTTGTGCTTGGTCCATTAAGAGTGTTTTCAGCCAAAACTAGAGCAGAGAGCACATCAAGACGCTGTTCGCTGTATTTTTTGTCAGAAATTACTCTTTTCTAAAAGATAAAAGGAGAGAACAAGAAATAACAGTTTTATTTTTGAATCAATAACAAAAGATTCTGAGGAAAAACTTAAGGGTAATATTTCCAGGGTTCAATTTAAGAGAGCTTAGACAAATGCTTTCCCTGTTCATCTTTTTCTGATGTTATATGCTTTATTTCTCTCTCTTTTTTTTTTTTTTAGATTTTTATTTATTTATTTGACAGAGAGAGATCACAAGTAGGCAAAGAGTCAGGCAGAGAGAGAGGAGGAAGCAGGCTCCCTGCTGAGCAGAGAGCCCGATGTGGGGCTCGATCCCAGGACCCTGGGATCATGACCTGAGCGGAAGGCAGAGGCTTTAACCCACTGAGCCACCCAGGCGCCCCTATATGCTTTATTTCTATAACATTACCATTTAGTGCTGTCAGGGAAAGCAAATGTATTAAGCATCTTTTTAAACTTCCATATTAGGCTTTTTGAGAGGCAGTTCAAGATAACAGCAGAGGCCACATTCTAAAATTTCCATATTAATTTAAGAAGGAAATTATTTCTTTAAAGAGGCATATTTTAAAACTATACTCAATATTGGGACGCCTGGGTGGCTTAGTCGGTTAAGCCACTGCCTTCAGCTCAGGTCATGATCCCAGGGTCCTGGGACTGAGTCCTGCTTTGGGCTCCTTGCTAGGAGGGAGCCTGCTTCTCTCGCTGCCTCTGCCTGCCACTCTGCCTGCTTGCACGTACTCTCTCTCTCTAACAAATAAATAAAATCTTAAAAAAAAAAAAAAACTATACTCAATGTAATTTTTTTAAAAAGATTTTTTATTTGAGAGAGAGAGCGAGAACAAGAGAACACAAGCAAGGTAAGCAGTAGAGGGAGAAGAAGCAGCAGATTCCCTTCTGAAGCTGAACACAGGGCTCGATTCCAGGACCCTAGGATCATGATCTGAGCCAAAGGAAGACATTTAATGGACTAAGCCACCCAGGTGCTCCCACAATGTCATTTTTAAATACAGGGGTGTTAATATATTACATGCTGCAAGTTCAGAGTTAAGACAACCCTGATCACTCTAAGTAACAATCATAAAATACCACAGAGAAAACGGGCCAAGAATTAATATGTTTGAAGGCATGGAGTAAACAGATTAAACTAAAAAAACACATATAAAACAACAGAATAGCAAACTAAAAAGATAATTATGTTGAATACATAATAAACTTCATACCTTGGCCACAGATATAGAATTAAGAGCCTGATGCTGAAGGTGCTGTGTTATATGTGAGACCGAATCAGCCACAACCATGCTTCTTCTGTAGAACATATGCTCTATTGCCTTAAAAGAACCACAAGGAATATTGTGAAAATCAACTTAAAGCTTTTAGGCAAATTACAGAATACCTTGAAGACCTTGGGTTAAGTAAGGAATTTGTAAATGAGATCCAAAAGCACTTGATATAGGATAAGATTGATAAATTCAACTACATTAAAATTAAAGAATTTCTGTTCATCAAAAGCCACTTTTAAAAAAATAAAAAGGCCTAAGTATGAAAAAATTTTTGCCACACACAAGGATTTAGTACTCAGAATAAATAAATGAATGGAACATTTTTAATGGCAAATAATTTAAAAGAAAACTGAACAAAAGAACTGATTTTTCACAAAAGAAAAAACACAGTCAATAAACACTTGAAAAAGACCCCATCATCAACAATCCGGGAAATAAACACTACAAATCATTTACCTACCACCAAAAATTTGCCTCCCACCAAAAAGAAAAAAAAAAAAAAATCCAGATACTATCAGTGTTGGTCAGTTAGGGAATAATGGGAAATCTAGTCCATCGGAAGGTAGGTAAACTGAAAGAATATAGGAAAGAATTTGGCATCCTCTTGAAAAGCTAAACATGTACATAACACACAACCCAGCAATCCACTGTAGACACATAATACTTCAGAAAAACTCTTGGCACAATTACACCAAGAAACATATGCAAGAACAACAACTTTGTTTGTAAGAGCAACAACTGGAAACCACCCAAAGGTCCACCCACAGGAAAACTACACAGCAATGAAAATGAAATGAAATGAAATGAAGTGAAAATCATCCCAACATGTTCAAATACAAAATTCTGAGTTTAAAAAAAAACAAGTCAAAAATATATGAAGTATTACTTCATTAATATAAACTTCAAGAACATAACTGAACAATGAATGGTTTATAGATTCATCCATATCTGATAAACCAAAAAGAAAAACAAGAGAAATGTAAGCATCAAATTCAAGACAAGGGTTTCCTCTGAGGGAGCGGGATAAGATGTAATCACCAAGGGATGGCACAGGGGGCTTGTGAAAATATTAATATTTCCTAAATGGGATGGTGGGTTTTTAAGTGTCTATTTTCTAATTATGTTTATTAAATACATATGTATAAACATACCTATACATACATTTCTGCATTTATAGTAAATAAATTATATCTTTAAAAAAGGCTAAAAATCAGCCCCAAATTTTAATTTCTTAAGTAAATCTAAAGACATTAGCAGAAATAGCTAACAACCTTTTTTTTAAAGATTTTATTTATTTATTTGACAGAGAGAGAGAGGGATCACAAGCAGGCAGAGAGGCAGGCAGTGAGAGAGGGGGAAGTAGCAGGCTCCCTGCTGAGCAGAGATGTGGGGCTCAATCCTAGGACCCTGAAATCATGACCTGAGCCAAAGGGGCTTAACCCACTGAAGCACCCAGGCACCCCGCTAGCAAATTTTTTAATTTCAATTTTTACAAAAGTTAAGTGGATTCTCCTGCCTAGAAGGGGTTTTATTTATTAATATAGAATATGCTAAGAAACATTTTATCATATTTTCAAAAGTATTCAAATCACAAGATCACAGCACTTTCTCTGAATTACAAAATAATAGCCTTGGGGCGCCTGGGTGGTTCAGTTGGTTAAGCAACTGTCTTGGGCTCAGGTCAGGATCCTGGAGTCCCAGGATCGAGTCCCGCATCAGGCTCCCAGCTCCATGGGGAGTCTGCTTCTCCCTCTGACCTTCTCACCTCATGCTCTCTCTCACGGTCTCTCTCTCTCAGATAAATAAATAATAATAACAGCCTCATTTTGATAGCCTCATATGCATTTCAACACAAAATGGATCTCTTTTTTTTTTTTTAGTATAGTTGACATACAATGTTACATTAGTTTCAGGTGTACAACCTAGTGATTTGATCAGTTTATACACTATGCTATGTTCACCACAGGTATAGCTACCAACTACCTCATTACATTTCTATTTCAGTATCACTGATTATATTGCTCAAGCTGCACCTTTTATTCCCATGACTTACTCATTCCATAACTGGAAACCTGTACTGCCCTCTCCCCTTCACCAATTTTAACCAACCTTCTACACCTACCTCACCCCGCCAATAATCATCAGTTTGTTTCCTACATTTATAGGACTGATTCTGACTTTTTACTCATTTGTTATTGTTGTTGTTAGATCCCACTTATGAATGGAATTATATGATATTTATCTTTCCATCTGACTTAATTCACTTAGCATAATGCCCTCTAGGTCCATCCATGTTGTCTCAAATCTCATCCTGTTATGGCTGTGTAATATTCCATTACATATATACCACATTTTCTTTATCCATTTGTCTACTGAAAGACACTTAGGTTGTTTCCACATCTTAGCTATTATAAATAATACTGCAATGAATATGGGGGGGCATGTATCTTTTCGAATTAGAGTTTTCAGTTTCTCTGGGTAAATATCCAGTTGTGGAATTACTGGATCATGTGATATTTATATTTTTAACTTTTGAAGAACCTCCATACTACTTTCCACAGTGGCTATACCAATTTACATTCCCACCAACAATGCCTGAGGATTCCTTTTTCTCCACATCCTCGCCAATACTTGTTATTTCCTGTCATTTTGATATTAGCCATTCTAACTGATGTAAGGGGATATCTCATTGTTGATTTGATTTGCATTTTCCTGATGAGTGATGTTGATGATCTTTTCAACTGTCTATTGGCCATCTGTATGTCTTCTTTGGAGAAATGTCTCCTTAGATCCTCTACCCATGTTTTAATTGTGGTTGGTTTTTTTGTTTTGTTTTTTTGGTGCTGAGTTGTGTAAGTTCTTTATATATTTCAGATATTAACTCCAAATATCTTCAGCCATTCAGTCAGTATTTTTGTTTTGTTGATGGTTTTCTTTGCTGTGCAAAACTTTTTATTTTGACATAGTCCCAGTAGTTTATTTTTTGCTTTTGTGTCCCTTGCCTTAGGAGACATATCTAGAAAAACATTATGACTGATACCAGAGAAATTACTGCCTGTGCTCTCTTCTAGGATTTTTATGGTTTCAGGTCTCATATTTAAATCTTTAATCCAGTTTGAGTTTATTTTTGTGTATGGCATCAGAAAGTGGTCCAGTTTCATTCTTTACATGTAGCTGTCCAGTTTTCCCAGCACCATTTATTAAACAGACTGTTTCCCCACTGTATATTCTTCTCTCCTTTGTCATAACTGACCATATAATTGTGGGTTTATTTCTGGAGTCCCCATTTTGTTCCCTGACCTATGTATCAATTTTTGGGCCAGGTCATACTCTTTCATAATTCAGGGAACATGCTTAAAACTTGAGTAAAACTTTACTAATACTTAAGCTAACCTTGTCATTGTCCTCCTTTCTCTCTCACTAAATGCTAATTTTTAATAAAGTTTAAATACATTGGTAATTCATAAGAAGTTACTCAGAAAATTTCTTTCAATGGCCAGTTTCTTTAGCCAACTGAGAGATAAGTACACTTTCCCATTTTTTTTTTTTTTTTCATTTTAAACAGTTTTATTACATGGTGTTAATATTCAGGACACTTCAGAACACCCTGTATTTCTAATAAGATTTTTGGTAACCGGCTTTAAAGTGTTACTTGAGTATTTTTCTCATACTGGCTTTCAGTCAAAAGTACTACTTGGTGATTGTTTAAAAGATGTTAATTTGATTAAACAGTTTATCCTTCATAACCTGAGACATCAATCCATGGATAGCTTCTATGGTAGTTTTACAGCTGTCTCTTGTAAATTTGGTAAGTTTGTCTTCTGACTTTCTGTCATGTGTTTCTAAACCCAACATGTAACTCCCTTGTCTCAGCTGAGCTTCTGACTGTTCTAATTTTTCAGACAAATCACAGACCTGAGCAGTGGTATAGTCTGCGTTAGTAAGCAAACTAGAGGAACTCAGTGTATTCACCCAGTATTTATTGCACAAAAGCTCAAGCAATTTGTGATCCAATAAGGATTTGAAATATGAGACTTCTAAGGCATAATATTGTTTGCAATGTACACCAAAGTCTTCTATTTTATTAAGTGGGATAGTCTGGTACTCAGAAGGTCCTTCATCAGGGGGTCTGCAGCCCTTTGGGTATGTCCTAAAGGCTCCAAAATTCACTTTCCCTGCTGATACTGTTCTTTTTGGGTCAATTACTACTGCTACGAATGGTTTCTGGAACAGCTGACTGAGCATCTGAGCAGTAGTATCAATCCCAGAAAGCCAGCAGCCATAGCAAGGATGGCTGTGATACCCACCAATTGCATTTTCAAGGCAGCCGCCCTGTTTGGCATTTTCTATATACGCAGCCATGGACTCATATGCAGCAGCCTGAGCATTTACTCGGGTTTCAGTGCCCTCTACAAGCAAGCCAAACTGTCCATAATGATCATGGTTTCACCATTCACCTTTCCCAGCATTAAGCCCATCACTTCTAAGTTGCCTCCCGATCTGCCATGCATCACCATTTTCAGTAGAGCCAATGCTGAGATTTTGCAGTACTTAAAGTAATGGTGATCCTTAGTCCAGGGCTTCGCCGCCCGTTATTTCTTGCTGCTGTTTCTTGTCGTATTTGTAGATTTCGTCGATGTTCTGGGCTTCCAGCAAGTTGTTGGCCAGTTCCCAGGTTTTCTGAGCCATAGCACCTCCAGACGCCACCATCGCCAAGGAATCAGAGAAGTTGTTGCCTCCACAACCAATACGCAACTTTACCTCGCTAGGTTCCCCGGTGTGGGCTTCAGACCCTTCCCACCTCAGGTGCAAACTTGTACTAGTCCCTCGAGGCAGCCATGACACTCCCACAATTTTTTACTCTCATAATCAATAAGTCTAATATTACAAACGCACCTTAATTTAAGCACAGGTCAATTTTCAATTATAATGGCAAGTAAAATAATTTTAAACATACCTTGAGAAGTTCAACAAGCCTGCATAACGCCTTAACTGAGGTTTTGGTCATTGGCTTTTGCATTGACATGTAGAGATTCATTGTGGTTTTAATAATGGTACTAATACTGTATGCATATAAGAAGCCCTATAAAAAAATAAAACACTGATTATAATTACGATAAAAACTTTCATTCCTTGAACATTTCATTCTCTATGTAATAATTATTCCTCAACTTGCCAATAACTATTGTTTGTAAAGTTCATTTTAAAGTCTGCTCTTAAGATTTTTAAATACTTTTCCACATACAATATACATACGATGGTGAAGTTTCAAAGTAACCCTTAAAAGTGTATTTAACCCATTACATACCATAAGTTTAGTACTGTTAAAATTATGGTATGTAATTATAGTTAAAGAATCTTCCCATTAAAAACACACACAAACCCTTCAGAGAAATTATCTGAATGTCTGGAAGGTATCTATTCATCCTTATCTTACCTGCCAGACAAGAGTATAAAGACTCCTATCTGCTGCAGACAAAAGCTAAGGACTCCAAGGAACTAGGAACTGAAAAATGAGAAGGAGAAGGATAGCTGCTCTCTGGCCAGCACACGTATCAAAAGGTATTTCTCACTTTCAAGCCAATTCCCCTTTTCCTTTTCACCAAAGCCGATCACCACTGTCCATCTGCTACCGTGTCCCCTGCCTATACTGGTACTAATCAGAGTTTTTCTCCTCCTGGCCCAATTAGAACAAATTTCTTCCTATCCTTGTATTCACAAAGGAAGAACACAGGTCTTGTGAGGTTTAAAAAATATTCTGAGTGCTTGCAAACCCAGGGAAATGGGATGGAATAAGAAATCAGGAAAAAGAATATCATCTCTCAGATATATTTTCATTTAGATCTAAAAAACCACATAGAAACATAATAATAAAGATTCTTTGGGTTATCAAGGACCAAAAAAAAGATACATGTTACAGTTTAGAGATGAACCTAAACTATACTACTGTGGATATATCCAAGGAGTTGGGCAGAAGTGATATGGTACTGATTCTCAACTTTCTTTCTTTTCCTCTATCATATGTGAGAGATATGCCAGAACTCTCTGGCATCAGTGTCACAATGACCCAGTAAAGGAGTGATAGTCAATACAGATGGGAGGGAGGAGTTTCTCTGAACCAATAATGGCTCTGTGATAAAGAGATGTGCTAAATTAAAGAATAAGAAACGAGAAAAAAGGTAGCATCCTAAGAAAGGTGACAGACAATAATACTAAAGCTTGGGACATACACACAGGAAAGAGCCCCAAGTCTTACCTTGTCAGATACAGGTCTATTACACTAGACTCCGCCCTAACGCAGCACTTAGAAAAGTTAAAAAGCAGACACAAGGAACAGCAAAAGTGTAACTCTAAGGCAGGGAGAAAAAGGGAGTTTCTTCTTTGAGGGGTAATGGAGGAGAAAGAACTCATAGGTTGATATCATACCATTCAGATGGCCATTAATTTGCATCATTTAAAAGGATGTCATTTAAAAATCTAAATGGGGAGGGAAGAGATCTAGATCTAGATCTGTTTCTGTTAATGGCAGAATAAATAAATTGGACCAGTATTCCTACAAAGAACAACTAGCAAATCTGGGCAAAATATGTTTTTAAATTTCTTAGAAGGCATCAAAGAACTACCACAAAAATAAGGTAATATAAGGGCAAAATCTAGAAGACAGAAACCCAGAGAGGTGAGCATGGCATTTGTGGCCACTTTCCCTTAAGAGACATCTGCCCGTTCCAAAAGAGAATAAAGACAGAAGCCAAATGTTATCTTTCAGCATCTCACAGAAAGGAAAGGGGGATGAAAATAGGAGTTCATGGCCCATCAAAGAGGGATGGAGGTCCTGTAAACCTAGGTTCTGGATCGGGATCCTCAACAACTACCTAAAAAGTAAGGGTGAACTCAAAAAAACAGCCATCATGGAATTTAGGACCCATTTCAAATCATCACAATCCATGACTGAGTTGAGGTGATCTAGGTTGCTAGTTGTCCTAGACTAGCTATACATCAGAAGCAAAGATTATTAAATCTTCTCTGGAGAAAAAAAAATATCCAGATCTTTCAATTATATCCACAGTTTTTCATATACAATGTGCCACACATTATAAGAAAATAACCAGGCATACAAAGCAATGAGATATATCCAAAAACCAGAGAAACAAGAGATAAGAGAAATAGCCAGATAATGAAATTATTAGACATGGGTTTCAAAATAATTATGCTGAATATGTTGAAGGAAATGAAACAAAATTTATTCAGAACTGGAAATTATAAAAAACAAAAAGCTAAAAAGTAAAATAAGAATTCAGTGATAGGTTTAACAGTAGATTAAAGATAGCTGAAGAGAAAATTAGAGAGAGAGAGAGAGAGATAATAAAACAAAAAGAGCACTTGAAGACTTAATGGCTGAGAGTTTTCCATAAATCCTGGAAGCTCTACAAATCCCAAGCAGCACTGACACAAAGAAAACTACACCTAGGTAACTCAGAGTAATATTAACTAAAAACTAAAAAGATCTTACAAGCAATCAGAGAAAGACTCACATTGAGAAAGCAACAAAACTGACAGCTGACTTCTCAACAAAAATAAAAGAAGACAGAAGACGATAAAGTGGGGAGGAAGGTAAGGGATCCTGCCAACCCAGAATTCTGTATGTAGCAAAACTGCCTTCAAAAATGAAATTGAGGGGCGCCTGGGTGGCTCAGTGGGTTAAGCCGCTGCCTTCGGCTCAGGTCATGATCTCAGGGTCCTGGGATCGAGTCCCGCATCAGGCTCTTTGCTCAGCAGGGAGCCTGCTTCCTCCTCTCTCTCTGCCTGCTTGTGATATCTCTTTGTCAAATAAATAAATAAAATCTTTAAAAAAAAATGGAATTGAAATAAGACATATTCAGACAAAAAAATGGTGATAATTCATCATCAGAGAGACAGTTTAAATGAAATACTAACATATATTCCACAAATAGAAGGATGGAGAGATGCAGGAAAGACAGAACAGATAAATATGTAGGTAAATCTAAATGGACTATAAAAACAGCAGCAGCAATAATACCACCTTGTGAAGTTTAATATAGAGAATAAAAATAAACAATAGCAGCAGGGGTGAGAAAGTGATAAATATGATTAAGTTGGCTTAAGATCCTTACACTGTCTAGAAAGAGATAAAACTACTCATTTATTCTGGAGTTGAAGGTTAAATGATGTATCTTAAAATCTCTACAGTAACTATTAAAAAAAAACCAATAAAGGTATATAGAATTAAAAACCTAATAGTGGGAGAAATAAAATGATGAAACTAATTCAAAAGAGGAAGAAAGGAAAGGAAAAAGGGACATAGAACAAGTGAGACAAACAGAAAGCAATTAGTCAGGTGCTACTTTAAATCCAAATACATCAGCAATGACAGAAAAAATAATGAAAAGGGATGCCTGAGTGACTCAGTTGGTTAAACATCTGACTCTTGGCTTCAGCTGAGGTCATGATCTCAGGGTTGTGAGATTAAGCCCCACATCAGGCTCTGCACTTAGCACAGTCTGCTTGTTCCTCTCCCTCTGCTCCTCCCCCCACTCATGCATCTATCTCTAAATAAATACATAAAATCTTTTTAAAAAATGAAAAAACAAAGATTATCAGACTGAAGAAAAATTTATACTGCTTCAGGAGACAGACATTAAATATAAGGGTTCAAACAGATTGCGAGTAAAAGGATCAAAAAAAAATACCATGTAGACCTTAACTGAAAGAAAACTGGTATAGTTATGTTACTATCACACACACAAGACCTATGACAAAGAGCACTACTAGAGATAAAAGGGACATTTCACAATGATAAAAGGTTCAATTCACCAGGAAGATAAAACAACTGTGAATGTTATACACTCACTTGGCCTCAAAAAAACTGACAAAGAATAAACAGACAAATCCACAATGCCAGAGGGAGATTCTAAACCAATTCTCTCAGTAACTGATACAATATGCAGACAAAATCATTAACAAACATGACCTGCTTGACATATACAGAACACTACAACCAACAAATGCAAATTAGATATTCAAGTGCACATGAAAAGTTTACCAAAGTTGACCACAGGGTGGGCCATAATGCCAATCTCAACACATTTCAAATTACCGAAATTATCTTATTTCTAGATATCGATAATAAAAAATAACGAGGAAATCCTCATATCTTTAGAAATTAAAAAATATCTTTCAAGGTAACTCACAGACCTAAAAAGAAATCACAATAAAATTTCTTAAATATTTTGAAGTAAAGGATAATGGAAATAAAACATATCAAAACAGCAAAAAAGTCATGCTTTGAAGGGAATATAATTGCATGTATTAGAATATACAAATTAATAAATCACACAGATCCAAACGCAATCAAATCAATTTCAGTTTTTAAAAGCAAAAATATATCCTATCCTTTCCAGTTTTTTCAAAGGGTTACTTCTATACATTGGATTAACAAAGAAATGACCCCCAAAATATTCTAAGTAAGAAGATGCAACTACCTGTATAAAAACATTACATCTATTGGTGAGGTCTTCAGCAAATTTATCCATTCTCTGCTCTTTAGATAAAATAGATTCCATTTTCATCATCCATGAGCTCACAAAGACGTAGTAAGACTGTACATCTCTAACAAAGGAAAATATTGCAGTTACTCAGCACAGGAAAGAAAATTTACTTCCATTTCTTTGAACTGGTTGGGATAAAATATTTCCTTGTAGCAGCCACCTTTCCGGTTTTCAAACTATAAACATCCTACATACATCTATAATTTACTCATTCAACAAATGTTTACAGAATGCCCATATAGCTGAAGCACTCTTTCTCAGTACTAAAAACAAAAGTTAGCAGTAAACAAAATGGATAAAAATTCTTGCCACAATGAAACTTACATTCTAGAAAGGAGAGTGGCTTAATAAAGAAATCAATAATTAAAATCTATAAGATGTTAGATGATATGTGCTATGGAAAAAATGCAGCAGGGAAAAGAGACAGGGACTTGAGTGACAGATACAATTTTAAATACAGTGATCAAAGCAGGCTCATTGAAAAGATTTTGAGCCATGATTTGAAGAAGATGAATGAGTAATCCATGTTAATATATGAGAAGGGAATTCTAGGAAAGTGAATAACAAATGCAAATGCTCTAAAACAGTAAGTAAGTCTGGCATGTTCAAGTAATAACAAAGAAGTCAGTTTGGCTGGAGGTCAGAGAGCAGGGATGAGGAAACAAGGAAATCAGAGAAGTGGGAGGGGGCGGTGTGGGAAAGAGGGGGAGTAGAACAGGATTTGTGTAAGAACTTTTAGGGAGGATTTCAATGGAAAGCCACCAACAGAGTGACTTAATGAACAGAGTGACTTTGAACAGAGTGTTTAATCTAACTTTGCAGAGGACCAGTATCACCTTGGCTGATATGCTAAAAATAAACTATAAAGGGAACAAGGGTAATATTGGAAAACCACTTAGGCAGCTACTGTGATAATACAGAAGAAAGGGGATAACAACTTGAACCAGAACGGGAGACTGGAAGTGGTCAAAATCTGGTCATAAAAGCTGCATTTACTGAATACTTATTATGTCAGCCACTGTTCTGAGAACCTCACACAAAGTAACTCATTCAATCCTCACATTAGCCTTATGAGGTAGGTATTATGATCTCCATTTTACAGAAGAGGAAACTGATACTCAAGGAAGTTAATAACGTGCCCAAGATCAAACAACTGGTACATAGCTGAGCCAAGATACAAGCCCAAATCTAGAAAGATTTCCCATCCGGGAAAGACTAAATCAGCAACATAATTTTCCTATGCAGCCCAATTACAAACACTGAATCACTCTATCAATGCATCTCAAATTGCTCAAGATGGGAATTTTTGGCCCAGAAGCCAAAAGTGTGGGAAAAAAATGAACAATTCCCCTTTGTGGGATCTGATGTTACCAACTCTTTCTAAAAACCTCCTTCAGGGGCACCCGGGCAGCTTAGTTGGCTAAGCCGCTGACTCTTGATTTAGTCTCAGGTCATGATCTCGGAGTCCTGGGATGGTGTCCCACAACAGGCTCTGCACTCAGTGGGGAGTCTGCTTAAGGATTCTCTCTCCCTCTCCCTCTGCACCTAACCCCACTGAAGGGGTTACTCAGGCTCGCTCAAGCTTGCTCTTTCTAAAATAAGTAAATAAATCTTAAAAACAAGCAAACAAAAAATACTGCCAAGCTGTCTGACAATCTCAAGAACTCAGCCTGAAGAGGGATTACACCAAAATTTTTAATGACTGTGTTTTAAGGAGTGAAGCCTAGCATCAAATCTCAGAAAAATTTCTGCTGAGCCAGGATTCCATTAAACAAATAACACCAACTGCTGCACTTTTGGCTTTTGCCTTGAATGGTGCTAACATTATTTGACTTATGGATTATTCAACTTAAAAGCGTGGAGCACAGAGAAAGAGTAAAGTCCTAGGGCAATGCCTCCACTTTTGAGGAGGCTGTGATCAGTATTCAGCAGGGACATAACATACAGGAAGGAACAGAAAAGTCACAAGCAAGGACAGAAGGAAGAGGCCTACATTACGGAGTGCTCCCTGACAATAATCGATAACATTATGAAGAAGGCTAATAACACAGTCAAAGGCACTCTCACTCAGTTTTAGATCAGACTATACAAAACAAAGCAGAGGTTTGCCTATTACTCCACCCATTACTACTCCCTCCAGACACCAGATGATCTTCATCTCTTGCAAATACGTAAAAATGAAACTGCTTCAAGCCTTAAAAAGCAAGTTCATTGACAAAAGGTGTCCAAAAATAGCCAAAGGTCTGTCATATGGTCAGCTTCATTTCAAAGTATGAACAGGAAAAATACTAATGAGAAAAAATTTCCTGTCCCAATATAAAACACAAAATGGTGTCAACATTTATATGTCAACAGAGGTTTGAAACGAAGGTTCATACCTCTATCCTTTAAAGTCAGTGTTCCCAGTGTCGAAATGGTTGTGAAGGAAAAGCAAAATGTAGCAATGCACCTACAAACCTTGAACCCCAGTCAAGAACGTGGCTGGGGCACTTGGCCAGCTAGAGTCTAGTGCATAGTGGGAGGGCAGGGAAACTGTCCCCCACTGCTTCCTTCTCACTTACGTAATGAACTCTGGAACCTTACCGGGAGAGCTCTCAGTAACTCCCTCAACTTTTCCTAAAATATTAGACAAAACTCATGCTGATCACAGTGTTTCCTCTCTTCTGAGGTTTCTTTGGGAGAACTGCAAGGAGACTGAAAAGGACACTATCCCTTTTAGCTCCCTGAAAGGACACTTTAGCTCCCTGGAACTCAGTGGTGACTGTGTATCTTTAGAATCAAATAATTTAGAAACATAAAATGTTATCGGGGGGGGGGGGTGTCACTGAAAGTCAACTTCTTCAGTCTTCCGCCTGATAAGCCTCCCTTCCTACAGCATCTTGGACCACTGGTCATCTACAGTCTACCTACTCAGCTCTAGGGAAAGAGCGCATTAGCTCTCAGAGCAGCCTGTATGACTCTGCTCCAGACGCGCTACAGTAGGACTGGTACAGGTCTGCATGCCTTCTCTAACATGTACTTAGTTGTGTGATCTGGTGAAGTTCACTTCTCTAAGCCTCATTTTCTTTATCTAAAAATGGGATAAAACGAGGACTATAGAGTAGCAGGTAACAGCTTGTGTTCTAGAGTTGGAACTGTCCAGCTCCGCCACCTACTAGCTGCTTAAATTTGGGTAAGTTTAATCTACTTCAATTTTCTCACCTATAAAATGGCCATAACAACAGTATCTACCTCACAAAATTCTCAGATGATTAAAAGAGATGATACAGGGGCGCCTGGGTGGCTCAGTGGGTTAAGCCGCTGCCTTCGGCTCAGGTCATGATCTCAGGGTCCTGGGATCGAGTCCCGCATCGGGCTCTCTGCTCGGCAGGGAGCCTGCTTCCCTCTCTCTCTCTCTCTCTCTCTCTCTCTCTGCCTGCCTCTCTGTCTACTTGTGATCTCTCTCTGTCAAATAAATAAATAAAATCTTCAAAAAAAAAGAGATGATACATGTGAAGTTCCTGAAATATTTTAGTTATTGGCTTACAGAAAGGACCAGGTTAATATTAGATGCAACCTTTATTATTTTCCATATGAGAAGACTGCTACAGAGTTTGTATGAGACAAAGTGTTTAAAGCCTTTAGCACAATGCCTGCTACAGAGCTCAATAATATTGGTAATTATTATGATCTGTCATCATCTTTTGGTTCTAGTTCAACCTTCTGGAGCCACAGAGATCAAATCTGTTCCCTCTTCTATCTGAACGCCCCTCAAATATTTAAGGAGCATTCCTCAGATTTCTCTTTGAAAGGCCAAATTCTATAGAGATTCTTCAAAGGGCGTGGTAGTCAGGTCTTCTGACATATCCTGACCAGCTTCTTTTAGGGCTGCTGCATTTGTGTCCCTCTTAAAATGTGACACCACCAAATACTGACTATGATCTGATGAATAAAACTTCAACAAAACTACCAATTCACATGGCATAGATATAACTATCAGTTCCCATAACCCAGGTATAGTTATTAATGTAATCCAAGTATATACCGGCATTTTTAGCAACTACATCACACTGTTAAAGAACATTATGCGTCTGATAATCAAAATATCCGTTTAATTACTGCTACTAAACCTCATCCCTATCTCTCCATCTTACTGGATTCATTTCCTTAAATCCAAACTATGTCTTTTTCCCTTCTCAGTTCTGTTTTAAAATGTACGAGAGAGTTCAGGAATCTCTGCTGTGAGTAATTCTGCCTAAATTGAGTAATTGTTATTTTCCACTGACTTTAATCACAGGACTTGGGAGTACTAAGAGATGCTTCAGGGGACCTCCTACATTCCTGACATAACTCCTTCTTTCCCTACTCTGCAATAGTGGCCCTATTTCCCATTGATGGTCGAAATCAAAAGGAAGTAGATAAATTTCCCTATTATCTTTTAACCATGTCACAAAAAAAACTGTCTCCAGCACAGGGCCAGTAGCACAGTCCTGGATCACCTGACTTAAAATCTTCATCCAGGTCAACATGTGCTTTTGGTAGCACACTCAAGAATGTGCAGTTAATTTAAATGTTGAATCTAGGCGATGAGAACATGGGGGTCCATTATACTGTTTTCTCTATTTTGTGCATATTTGAAATTTTACATAGTAAGACTTAGACAAAATATAAGGATGTAAATATCAGAAGAAACTGAAGTTAAAAGTGTTCTTTAAGTGACTAGGATCTGATACAGGGTGAAAGTGGGCTGGAGACAATTATTTTTCCCTTTAAACTTTTAGTACTTGACTTTTTAAATACGTACATATATTACTTTCATAAAAATAAAAATTTTAAAAAAGGAGTGCATCAAATTAAAATCAACTCCGAAAAACCGTCACTGAATCATGGACACACAATACTTTTAATGTCATCAAATGGCGTCTACTACAGGAACTACACTTCACACTAAAAATATTTAATGTATCGATATAAAGTTATGTGTGCACGCATCCATGTGTGCAAATGCACGTATATTTGGGTACGTATGTACGCACACATACATCTCCATAAAGTATAGTTTTCCTATATCTTTAACAGAGTTTAAACCTACATCATGTAAAGCAAAAAAAAAAAATCCTAAAAAATAAGTCTCCTAGAGATTGTCCAACATTTTCCTCTGGTAATAAATAAATTTATTCTTATAACCAAGTGTTTTCCACATATTTTGAGTCAATATAAAATCCAAGAATATGAAGTATATAAATATATTCATTATGAGCACTTATAAAACCTACTTGGTAAGTGAGTGAGCTTTCTGCTGTAGGAAAGTATCTCTGTGTACTTTAATGGCTTGAAGACTTTTTCTGTCTAGAAGTTTGGCAGCTGCTGGTATTTTCTGGATCAAAAAATTATCAGGAAACCAAATAATATTAGCAGTTAGAGTGATGGCTGGTACCTGAAACAGTAAACATAAGGAAGGGAAATTAATAAATACAGGCTAAACAATAAGCTATTTAATAATTCTATCATATGCAATGGAAGACAATTTATAATCACTATAGATCATGAAACATATTATTGTGCTGTGGCACAATTAAGGCATTCCAGTATCTGATGTGGAGCATGAAAATAATTTTATTCTGCCTAAATATTAAATACATACACATGCGCGCACACACACACACAGAGATTTTCAGATAAAAATATGCAAAAAGCAAACAGAAACTTGAATCCTCATGACTTTTACTTTTATTCTACATTAGTGAAAAAAATAAAAGACCCAAGATGGCTGGGTACTCATAGTCATGTATCACTTGATTCTACACACAAACTAAATTTTCAATTTTGAAATCAGATGTCACATCATGGAAATAACAAAGATGTAAAACCGATTTCAATTGTTTTTCTACTTCAATAATGAAAAGGGATGGTAAGAAGAGGAGAAGAATAGAAGAAAAAGAAGAGAAAAAAGTAGTAACAGTAATAGGAATTTAATTTATAGGAAGAAATCTGGAAAAACCTCCACAAACAGGTATTTATATGATGTGGAATTATATAGTACTTATTTCTGGAATGCCTGGTTTTTAAAAATGAATACTATAATATTATTTTTATAATTATTATAAAATATTACAAGAATTGCCACTTTTATAAGCAGGAATAAAATACATTTTAGAATATCCAATTTTATCTAAAATCTTTTTCATCTATTGAAATTGAAAAAAATAAAAATTCCAAGTTCTTACTTTCTTACAAATGTCCAATAAAGACTTATAAAACTTCTTATCAATAGTTCGAAAAATTTGAAAGTGCAGTACAAAAAGTCCACAAATTCCAACATACTTGTCTCTCTGGTCAATTTCAGAAGGTTCTCCTTATAAAAACAAAAGCATGAGAGAAAATTGAAACAAATAACACTTAAGTTCTACGTTAAAGGAAATGCAAACTTTAGCAACAAAAATTTAAAAATGCACTTTACCAAGTTTGGCTTCCACATTTGTAAAAATTGAGCGAATACTATGTGCAAATTCTTCAGCAAAAGTGCTATTTTTTGAAACAGATACTCCTCCATTCAGAGAATCAAACTGCTGTTCTATACAGGCCTAAACAGGAAACATTTAAAGAGAAATTTAGACCCTGGATAATAAAATATTAAACAGATTTAAATATAGTATGTGTGATCTACATTCATCATTCTAATTTTACTAACAATGAGGCTCAAGTTTTTACCTTAATGTCATCTAATATCTAAATCCTTTAGAATATGTATGTATGTGCATATTTGAGTACCAGTTAGTGCAATAAAACAGAACCACAAATCTGTAATTCTTTTTTTTTTTTAAGTTATTTTTTATTCATTTGAGAGAGAGAGGGCATGAGAGGTGCAGCGTGTGGGGAGAAGGAGAAGCAGACTCCCCACTGAGCAGGGAGCCTGACTCAGGGCTCCATCCTAGGACCCGGAGATCATGACTTGAGCTAAAGGCAAGAAGCTTAACCATCTGAGCCATCCTGGCGCCCCACAAATCCATAATTCTACATGAAGAGACACACAGGAATATTCAATGATGTATAGAAGATATGTCTGATGCAACACTGGAAAACATGTTTTATTATTTTACTTTGCACTTTTAAGAGTAAATTTTTTCTGATTACAGTTACTTTCTTAGCACTTTATTACAGAATGTATAGAAATGTCTCCTGGAGGGGCACCTGGGTGGCTCAGTCAGTTAAGTGTCTGACTTGGGCTCAGGTCATGATGCTAGGGTCCTGGGATAGAGGCCTGTGTCAGGCTGTGTGCTCAGTGGGGAGTGTGCTTGTCCTCCTCCTGCCCCTCCCCTGATTCGTGCTCTCTCAGTCAAATAAATGAATAAATAAATAAAATCTTTAAAAAAAAAATCTCCTGGAAAAAGAATCAATGACAAAAAAAGACCTTCTGAATCTAATACACTAGCCATTAAACTGATATAAACAAGAGTTCAGATAGATCTGTAAAAACTGTGATCCTGAGCATAATATGATGTATAGACTTGTCAATCACTATGTTGTACACCTGAGGTTAATGTAACATTATGTGTCAACTATACATCAATTTTTAAAAAACTGTGATTATGTAAAATATATTAAAAAATAACCCTGAAGGGGCACCTGGGTGGCTCAGTGGGTTAAAGCCTCTGCCTTCGGCTCAGGTCATGATCTCAGGGTCCTGGGATCGAGCCCCGCATCGGGCTCTCTGCTCAGGAGGCAGCCTGCTTTCCCCCACCCTCTCTGCCTGCCTCTCTGCCTACTTGTGATCTCTGCCTGTCAATAAATAAATATTTAAAAAAAAAACCCTGAAGCAGATTTTAAATATAAATATATTGCAATTTCTGATAAATATTACCCAAAGCAGTGCTAGCCAAAAGAACTTTCTGTGATCATAGAAATATTCTACATTTGTGCTAGTATGATAGCTAGCCACAAACTAATTATGGCTATTTTTCTCCCAGCTTCATTATGATATTATTGATATATATATAAGTTGAAGTGTATGGTGCAATAATTAGATTACATACAGCTAGTAAGCAGTTGAAAGTGGTGGGGAAAGTGAAATTTTATTTTCTTTCATTTTAATTAATTTAAGCTTTAAAAAGCTACTAAATGGTAGGAAGCTATCTGACTGAACAAACCCAAATTATATTCCCTGAGCCCAGGAAGAATTAACCAGACATTTAAAAGGCAGTATAACAAACCCAGATACAGAGGTTAACAACAAACATTAACATAACTGCTTAGATCTTGATCCTTGAATAGTTTTATCCTTTTAAATAATTAAAAAAAAAAACCTCACCCCAAATATAACTAGTACTATTAATTTTGTTTACTACTTGGTACTAAAATAATTATACTTTAGTACACTAACAATGGTTTAAGCCACAGCACTTTTAAAGAACACATCTTTCAACAATATGCTATGAAAGTGTCATACTGTAGTTCTGAGCTGGCTCGACTAAGGAACCCATTCAGTATAGTCTGATAAAGTGCTCATACCTGAAATATCATTCCATCAAGTAACTGCCCTTCTAGCTTCAGCAAGAACTTTTCAAATGGCTTTAGTTTTTCTTCCTGAATTCCAAATTTTGAAGGATTGTGATGGACAGATTTCAGTAACCTTATGGAAGATTAGGAGAAAGACCTTCAATTTTCCTAATAAAGTCTTCAATTGAAAATTTTTCAAGAAATCAAAATTTTATATTTGTATTTCCTGTTTGGTTCTATACATTTGAAAATCTGAATAAAAACAATGCTAATATATTTAATTTTCAAATCATATCTTTTTCTATCATCCTAAACTCAGATATTCTAGATACCAGACGTAAGACGCCTCAACTTAAAACAGGTCTTAAGAATATACAGTGAGATAAAACCAAGTTCATGAAAAACAACGGTCACTTGAACCCTAGGAAAAAACAAACCTGAGTTCTAAGGTACTCAAAATAACATTCTACTATACTTTAAGAATTAGAAGGCTTTATACAAGTATATCATACTCTCAAAAAATGGTTGCTGTATTCATAAAAACATTTAACATGAGATCCTTCTAAATACAGATCTCCAGGTCTTTTAAAAGATCTGCATTATTTACGTTTACTTCCTTTTTACTAATATATTAACTATACAAAGTAGAGACTATTTTAACCATTTTAACTGGCTCACCTTTTGTACATAGTCCAGTGCTCTTTCAATGTGACATGATTATCAATAATTTCATCCAGAGTAAGCAAAACAGTTAGCAGCTCCCCCAAGTGCTCATACATAGTCTGTCAAAAAAACCTTTAATGATTATCATTTAATCACTAATTACAGGTTAAGCTTCTTATGGATTTTTAAAGTTAAACACACTGGGCTAATTACTACTGAATTAAAGCAGTGGATGAATCAGTTTATTAATACACAGATGAAACTATTAATCCTCAGATGGAACAACAAGCCTTAAATAGAGAAACACTTTGCCCACTACTTCATCCTTAATTGTGATTTTACAGAATTGTTGAATTGTTTCACTCTCTAAAGAGACCATTTAAGAGAACCTCCACTGGCCACAACTGGGGAAAAAAAAAGAGTTATACTGGGGCGCCTGGGTGGCTCAACGGGTTAAAGTCTCTGCCTTTGGCTCAGGTCATGATCTCAGGGTCCTGGGATCGAGCCCCGCATCAGGCTCTCTGCTCAGCAGGGAGCCTGCTTCCCCCTCTCTCTCTGCCTGCCTCTCTGCCTACTTGTGATCTCTGTCAGTCAAATAAATAAATAAAATCTTAAAAAAGAAAAAAGAGTTATACTGATAGTGGGTCAGTAATACCTCATCAACTTCACAGATAAAATAGAAAAAAGGCAAAAAAACAACAAAACAAAACCTCTTTAAGAGTTTCGCTATAATTTTTTACTCCCCAATCATATAAACTCCACAGCAAAGTATAGTAAAAATTATAGTTTTACAGTTCAACCTAAATTACTTTTACCTGAAAATGAACTCCAGTTGTCTCTATAATTTTGGGTGCAATCCTGTAATAAAATAACATCCAATTTAAAAAACTCCTTTTTCACCACAGTCCATTTTTATTTTAAGGAAAACACACAGCAGCAGAAGGTCTTGGGATTTTAACACCTATGTATCATTATTTAGGCTGTCATCAGCCTAAAGAGAACTAACTAACTAGAAGAGAACTAACTAACTTGTATATGCAGAGTCAAGGCTATCCCTGCCCACACCTTACTCAATGGGCACGGAAATAACAATATGTGGCCCGTGAATAACCCTAGCCATTTAAACCTAAAGGACTGAGTTTGGGATAGAGGCGGAGAAATAACAAAATTGATACTCATTTCTTTCGAAACAGTTAGAATTTCTCAATTCCCAACCAGAATCTTTGTTATCCTACCCAAACTGGCATTTGGAAACTAGTCAGATTTATTTCTGAGTTCCCATTCCTACTGAAAAACAATGCATCAACCAACACTGTACTAAAGTCAAAAACCCTGGGATAATTCAATTTTACTTCCTAGACATCTTCTACTCAACAGTAAATAATTTAAAGTAGTACTTGTATATCAAAGGACATATACATATTCCACAAGATAGAATATTTTTAAAATTAAATACAAAATACAAATAAATTTCATCTTTCTTGGGCGGGGTGTGGTGGTGGGGAGTACTCTGTGAATTACACATCAGGTACTGCAGGGATTAGAAGAGCTATGCTCTCATTCCCTCCTGCCATGAGAACAGCTTCAGTGAAAGAACAGAACACAAAATAAACGCCTGACTGAGGAGAAAAACATGAAAATGAGAAGCAGTTAACACAGTCTCCCAGTTTATAAAGAGAGTTAAGATGCAGCCTGGTATATAGTAAGAACAACAATGAATGACTGGTGATCAAAGAACAGCATCTAAATTGCTGTGAAATCTCATACAATTCCTCTGGGCCTCAATTACTTCTTCTCATAATTGAGAACCCCTTGTGATGTTACTAAACAAAGTTACTGTAAGATCACAGTTAAGTTGTAAATGGGAAAATTTTTAACTATAAAGTATCAATTGAATGTGAGATATTACTTTGTGGTCATTAAGAACAGCAAGGTCTATCAAAATTTGATCATTTTTCCTGATTTAGAACAGTGGTTCCCAAACTCGGAAGATCATTTGAATAAAACCAAATTTTTTCACCGTAGATTCCCTGGTCCCACTCCCCCAGATTCTGTAGTTTAAGGAAAGTCTCATGTGATTCTAATAAGCCAGGGAACAGTCACTATAAAGGAGAAATATGGAGAGAGAATTTGGTACATGTTCTGATTCCATATTCGTCTTTTTCTATATAATCAAATTTAAGTATATTCTGTCAACATTCTTATTCAGAAAGATAACAGATCATTCACCACAGCAGAAACTGTCTTATTAGCCTACGTATTACACATCTAGTTTTTGAAACATTATGAGACTTCAAAGGATGGTGAATAAATGAATGAAAGAATGAATAAATAAATGAGCAAAGAGACAAAAAACTATTTCAGGTAATGGCTAGTTTTAGAAAATATTCCCTGCATCTCTATTACAAATGCAAAAATATTTATAAAATCCATTACTTGTTACTGATATAGAGAGCAGCCAGCTGATGGACTACGTTCATCACCACTTCATAGCACCTTGTAACAAAACAAGACAGTTCCTGAAATGACAAGTTGGAGTATATGTTACGTAGTTGCTTTTTAAATGCCACCATTTCTCAACTTTATGGTAACATATTAAACAAAAGCAAAACAGTTTCCAGTTAGCCTGCAGCCAGAGAACTTCAAGCATCCTTCAAGCAATCCATTCTTAACTCCTCTCCTGAACGTCAAAGTAATTTCTACTGGTTTGTTCCCATAGCATTTTATTCACACTTCTATTTTAAGTCTTGTATTTTAGTTACTCATGTAATTAACAGAGATCATCTTATGCCTTCTTTAAATATCCATTGGCCAGCATGGTGGCTAACCCTCAACTGCTTCTCAATATATTTTTGTCCTATTAAATGAATAAGGAAGTGAACATTTGAATGAAAAAGCTCAAAAACTGCCAATTTAGAAAGTATGGTATGAGGAAAAAGGCTCTCCCAAAGTCCCTCTGAAATAACTTCAAATGTTTATTACTTTTAACTTCATCTATAAACAAGCCTGGCACAGAGAAAGGGAAATTTTAATTATTGCAGGAATATATTTGTCAATTAATTAATTCGCATCTACTACGTCCCACACCTTCGGAAAACTTCTTTCAGAAGCTCTCGATGCTTAAACCTAAAAAACCAGTTTGTATCCTAAAGTATTCAAAACGTGACTAAACCTGTGGCTATTCCAGATTTTAAGTTCTAGGAGGGCAAGAATTTCTGTTGGTTTTGTACACTGCTATATACCAGCACTAAGAACAGTTGCTAACATATGCTAGGCTTATAGTTTAAAAATGGAATTTTATGCAGCTGTCAATGAGATCCAAAAACAATCGAAAATGTTTGAAAATGAAAATAATGCATTTCAATTTTACTTAAATAACTCTAGTTTTATCTTTCTTATTAAACTTCTAAAAGTTCAATAAAAGCAAAGAGCAGAAAATGCAGACAAACAGCACAAAGTAAAAAAAGGTAGAAACAAGTCCAGATATATAACAGACTATTTACATAAGATAGAAATATGGGGTGCCTGGGTGGCTCAGTAGGTTAAGCCTCTGCCTTTGGCTCAGGTCATGATCTCAGGGTCCTGGGATCAAGCACCACACTGGGCTTTCTGCTCAGCAGGGAGCCTGCTTCCACCTCTCTCTCTGCCTGCCTCTCTGCCTACTTGTGACCTCTCTATGTCAAATAAATAAATAAAATCTTAAAAAAAAAATAGAATGAATTAGCCAATTAAAAGAGATTTTCGGATTTTCAGATTGCATAATAAAGCAAAATCCAGACACATATGGTTTTAAAAAAAACATAACTAAAACATAATGATACTGAAAGGTTGAAATATAGAAAGATAAACCAAGAAAATGTTAACTAAAACAGAGCTGAGGCAGTGAGAATATCAGACAAAATTGTTAGCACATCACAGCTATTATATATGATATACATTTATGTAACTGCATATTATATACATAATTATAGTTGAACAGGGTCAACTGCTATAACAACATAATAAAAGATTCAATTTATAAAGAATGATGAACAATTCTAAACTTGTATGCACCAAATAGAATATCCTTAAAATAAGAAATGCAAAATTTGGTAAAACTAGAGGGAGAAACTGACACATTCACTGGGACCTGCAAATTACATTTCTTAGACTTCTGCCAGTAGGCTTCCTGTTAAGTACTGCCAACAGATGGCACTAAAAGGACACTAAAGATGGGAAAAGGACATCCTTTCTACTTCTTGGTGCTTTGGGGGTTTTTTTACAGGTGGTATATGATTTAATTGACAGTTAAATGATTCAAGAACCACACAGAATGATGCAGAACTCTAACCCACACTCCTGAAATCATACAGGACTGTATTTCCAACAAAGTAAAAGCATGAAACATACCTAACTCCTAGTAGGGGTGGAGAAGGAAAGGGATACAAAGACCTAAGTCTAAATTCCTTTCAGAGACTGTGGGAATTTTTTTCTCTCTTTCTGAGGTTACATTTATTAATGTGTAAAAATAAGAGAAAAATTATTACTTCACTAGGATGCTCTGAACATTAAATATGAAGCATTCCTAGTAATTCATGTGTCAATGTCATAATAAATGCCTTAATAATGTCATTAGCTAAAAGGCAGTATAGGTTTGGCCCATCTCCAAAGTGCATCAATCAAAACAATGAGGGAAAATTTCAATATACCTTTAGTCAGAAAAACATACAAATAATATCTTCCAGACCCTACAAAGATGTTAATCATACCCCCAGTTATCTAACTCAAGACCTTATAGTTCATTTTGACACCTGGGAAATCATCAGGTCTTCTAGAAACTTCCCAAAGTTCTGGTTTGTTCCCCTTATAGCCTTAACTTCCACAATAAGTACTCTTGGTGTTTTTACCAACATAACCCAGGCAAGAGCAGTTCACCCCAGCAAGGGCAGTTTGCTCCACCTCCAGCTTCTTTCAGAACTCCAGAACCGACCTTGTATTGCCCTCTCAGAGGTGCCAGCCAGCCAGGCAGCACTGCCTCGTTCACAAGTATAAGCAATAACTACACAGGGCTCCTGCTCCAAGCTCCCATATTCTGGTAACCCCAATCCTTCCTCTGGATGACCTCACTATCCTCTTTTCTTTCAACCCTCCAACACTTATATAACCAATCCTCTATATCAAATCACCTCTTCTGAAGCTGTGATTCGTTTTCTGGACTAGCCCCTGACTGACACATAACACAATAGAGGTCAAGTTCAACAAAATGCTCTCAATTACAACAAGGAGACAAAAAAGGGTAGTAAAGATATAAGTGAACTGAACAATATGTTAGTATGCTTGATTCAGTGAAATACATCAAGTCTTGAACTTAACAATCAGGAAGTAGGGGGAGTTTTTCCTTATCTCCAATTTTTGCTTTTTTCATATGGTTTTAGCATTGTTTTTACAATGGAGAGAGAAGAAATGGGAAGTTCTTTCATTTTTTTCACAAAACTAAACCAAAGACCTAGAATAACTAAAACTGCAGTGACGAAAACATCTGGTTTGAAATGTTTGAAACATCTGGTTAGAAGCATCAAGTGCTACTTTTAAAAACCTTATCATTGCTCATGTACTAGCTTAACCATCTCCACTAACAACTTTTTCTGGCATAAATTATCTTCCTACGAGGCATAAAGTTTAAGTTATCTTAAAAGGAATGGTGACAAATTGTTCACAAATTAAATTATTACAAAACAAAAAACAAAAACAAAATCAAAACCTTACTTTGAGACCTTATTTCCATAAAATGCTATGAAAACATTTCATGAATTATGACCTCTTAAACTACAATCCAATGTCTACTGAGTGTTTTACCATTCAAAGTACTTATTCTTAGTTAGCATTTGAAGGTTTCAGAAATCTTTTTAATTTTGTGTAATTTACCAAACTTAAAAAAAAAAAAAACAATGGAAAGTAAAAAACAGTCACCTGTAAGAATGAAATAAATCTTCCCATTTGAATTTGGCAATCACCTTCCACCATGCTGGAATCTGTAGCTTTAAAAGGCAACATGAAGAATCATATTTCAGTTTTTTAATTTAAACTTAGTCAAGACCCAAAAAGAAAAATAAATACAATTTTTATTCATTAGTATATCTTTTAATCTGCATAATATTAAAAACAGAATTTTTATATTGAAAAGAAACATAAGACAGTCATTAATCATTCAATTAAAAATAACCATCTGTTTCACTATTTAACAAATTCAAGGGACATCCTTATCTAGTCACAGTTCTTTTTAACTTACAAAAATATCACAAATAGATTTTAGAGAATTTGCTACTGTTCCATCACTCAGGTTTATTCCACCTGCTTATTAAACAAATAAACCAACAAAAAATTTGAATGCTTATTTTCTCAAGGTATACATTAATTAATCACGGTAGTCCTAGAACAGTCAACTTTTCATTCATTTCAATCTCAAAAAAGGCATCATGACACTATAATATGAAATTTTAAAACTTACCTCCTTCTCCATAAAACAAGAGACCATTATAAAATTTAGTTTCTGCCTGTTAAAAAAAAATTAAATAATTTTAAAGATTGCTGTCTTGTTTTTAAATTCCTAGGCTCTCTTAGTTTTCTATATTTAATAATAATCAGAGGACTATATCACATATACAAACTCATTTAAATTCAAAAACTGCTTACAAAACAGGTAAATTCAAATGATCTTTAGAATACCAAAGATATCGTTGATACTCAAAGTTATTTCTCAATTTCTTTACTCCTGCTTTTGTCTTTTCTAACCTAATTGTCCTACATCTTCCCACTAGTTCATGGGAGATAGAAAGCAATCACAAAGTATCAAAAAGGTACAGAAAAAAGAGGAAGTTTACCAACTTCTACCAGAGTTTTAATGACCCGTGGCTAAGAAAATGCAAAACATATTAAAAATTCAAACCTTTTTTTTTTTTAAAAAATCAGTTATATTTATTATATCTAGGGACACCTGGCTGGCTTAGTCAGTAGAGCATGTAACTCCTGATTGTGAGTTCAAGCTCCATGTTGGGTGTGGAGACTACTAAAAAAAAATGTAAAAAATCAATTATATCTAGAAAGCCAGTATATATGGCAAATAACACAGACTTGGAAGGTATATAGACCCAGGCTCAAACAGTTACTACCAGTAAAATTAAGCCTGTTTCCTCATCTATTCCTCACATTATCTGCCTCTCATTCTAAGTATGAACAGGGTTAGTATGGTGTCTGGCACACCATTAGTACACTCAGTGAATGGTAACCACTATTATTAGTATTAAATAAAAAATTAATTCAACATGCATTAAATCTTTATGTACACTATACATATAAACATAAATTTGCTTTTAAAATCATGTTTTTAATAACTTAAGAGTACAAATAATTACCTCATACTTTAATTTCTTGATTTCACAACAAAGTGCAGCATAAACAGTGATGACTTTGTTCAAGACCTAGTTTCATGAATAAAAACATAAAATAAAAAGATGAGTTATAGCAGATAGCTAAAGCATTTTAAAAATAGATTTTTAGGTTAAGAAATCTATACCTTGTTTTCAGTCTTTATGAGTTCCAATAGGGAAGACTGTTCATAAGGCAAAAGCTATAGAAACAAAGGGAAAAAATCATTTTTAATTTGAAAAAAATCATGGAAATTTTAAATATACGAATCGAGTCTAGCTCCATTCTATTTAAACCTGTGTTGGACCCTGTACTTAGCACTAACACACACTGGAGACTGATGGCTAATGGGTATAGGATTTCTTTTGCAGGTGGTGAAAAGACTCTTCAATTGGGTCTGGTGATGACTGCTGCACAATTCTGTCAATACACTAAAACCCAAAGAACTACATGATATGTGAATTTCAAGAATATGAGACACATGGGGCACCTGGGTGGCTCAGTGGGTTAAGCTTCTGCCCTCCGCTACCGTCATGATCTGAGTGCTGGGATGGAGCCCTGCACTGGGCTCTGCTTGGCAGGGAGCCTGCTTCCCCCTCTCTGTCTGCCTACTTGTGATCTCTCTCTATCAAATAAATAAATAAAATCTTAAAAAAAAAAAAAAAAGAATATGAGACATGTGAATTTCAAGAAAACTCTTACTAAAAAAGTCAATATATAACTCAGAACAGTGTCTAATACATAATAAATGTTCAGTAAATGTTAATTATTATTTAAGTGGTAACAGGCTATAGTTTCAAAGATAAAACAAGATAGAATAATCTCAAAAAAAATTTTAAAAAGATAGAATGATCTCAAAATGGAACAGAGGAGTGAATTATTTTATTTTATTAAAGATTTTATTCATTTACTTGAGACAGAGAGCATAAGCAGGGGAGGAGAGGGAGAAGCAGACTCCCTCCCAAAATGGGCAGGAAGCCCAACATGGGGCTTGATCCCAGGACCCTGGGACCATGACCTGAGCTGAAGGCAGATGCTTAACTGACTGAGCCAACCAGGCGCCCCAGGAGTGGCTGATTTTATACATTAAAAAATTACTCCTACATAAAATTCTACTACTGAAACTAGTATTACAGTACATGTTAACTAACTTGAATTTAAATAACAACTTAAAAAAAAAAAATTACTTCCACATTAAGATACCCTAAATAGCATAAGGGAAAATGATGGAAATCTTCTATATATTCATTAGAATATGAGTGATATGGATATATCTGTTTGACAAAAATTCACTGAACAGTATATTGTAAATCCATGCATTTCACTGTATGTAAAATAATCTCAATAAGGAACAAATAAAGTTTGAATATTCTATTCCAACCTGTTTATTTTCTTGATGAAAAAGAAAGGCTACCCCAGAAGTCTGTCATTCATTAAAAACAAAACAAACAAACAAAAAAACACACATCTGCCTGGCTTCAAGATAAGGAAATTAACAATTTTTCTCCAAGTTTTAGTTCTCCAGATTCCAAATAATGAAAATATACAGTTGACCTTTGAACAACACAGGTTTGAATGGCGTGGGTCCACTTTGATGCAGGTTTATCTTTTTATAAATACAGTACAGTACTATAAATGTATTTTCTTTGTGATTTTATCATAACATTTTCTTTTCTCTAGCTTACTGTAAGAATATAATACATAATACATACACGAAATATGTGTTAATTGATTGTTTATGTTATTGGTAAGGCTTTTGGTCAACAGCAGCCTATAAGTTAAGTTTGGGGAGTCTCAAGTTCTACGCAGATTTCCAACTGCTTGGGAAGTCAGCACGCCTAACCCCCACATTATTCAAGGGCCAAATGTATATTCTATTTTTTAATATTATGTCTTCAAGATATAGTACATCCTGAAAATGTATACGTAAATTTAAAAATATAACAAAATCAAACCTTTAATGCTATTGGATCAAGATTGAAATCCCAAACATCACCAATTGAATCATCCAGTGCATCCTCAATTCTTCTCAACTGAGATGTATACTCCTCAAGAAATTTCCCGTAATTCTTAAGTTGGACTTCAGCATGAATTTCTAAATTTAAATTTTAAAACAGTATGTAAGATGTACAAGTAATAAATTGCAGGACATTTATTTCAAATAAACTCAAAAGTCACAGCAAGGTAGTTACTAAGCATTTTTAAATGTACTACTCTGTATGTCTGGACTTCTTGAAAATAAAATTTTAAAGTTAAACAATAATTCAGCTTTTAATCTCTTCCAAATAATAAAATAATTTTAAAACCTAGAGATGTTAACCATAACCATAACTTTGGTTAACCATAAACCATAACTTTAAAGCACTATGAAAAAATTAATGTCCCATTTATCCCATAAGCTGGGGCTTTTAAACAATTTGAATAATGCCTTAGACAACTCAACATCTTGATTCTATGTTTTAGTCATAAATAACTTTTTTGCAAAAATAAATAAATAAATAAGACCTGAATAAGTATAAAAATCTGTGTTGTCATAGAAGCAAAATTTAAAAACATAATCCTTAAGTCTCTATAGTGTAAACTGTCTAAAAATACATCTAAATATTGTTTTTAAAACAGTTTTAAATCTGCTTTATCATAATGAATGTTATTTCTGTAATGCCAAAAACTTACTAAGATATTTTAATTATTTAACTATCATAATAGGGTTGGAAAAGCCAGTAAAGAACACTGAGTACAGAATACTGTGCTTATGGAAAGAGCGCAGATGTCCATCAACAGATGAATGGATAAAGAAGATGTGGTGTGTATACACACACACACACACACACACACACACACACACACACACACAAATGGAATATTACACAGCCATCAAAAAATGAAATCTTGACATCTCCAATGACATGGATAAACTAGAGGGTATTATGCTAAGCAAAATAAGTCAATCAGAGAAAGACAATTATCATATGATCTCACTGATATGTGGAATTTAAGAAATAAAGCAGAGGATCACAGGGGAGAGAGGAAAAAATGAAATAAGAGGAAACCGAGAGGGTGACAAACCATAAGAGACAAACTGAGGATTTCTAGAGGGGAGAGGGATGGGAGGGATGAGGTAAGTGGTGACGGACACCAGGGAGGGTGTCCCTTTATGTCTTGTAATGAGCACTGGGTATTATATAAGACTGATGAATCACAGACATCTGCTTGATGTCTGAAACAAATAATACATTATATGTTAATTAATTTAAATTTTTAAAAAGAATGAAAAAAGATACTGTGCTAATATTTAACAAATTTCCACATTAAATAGATGACTCTAAGGAGTCATTGGAATAAACTAAACAATAGAAGTATGTCTAGTCATCAAAGTTAATAAAGAAAGGGAACATTCTCTATATACATAAGAATTCACTATTGCAAAGGCAGCAAATCCAATTCAGCCTCTTTTATTGATATGAACAACTATTCAATCATTGTCTTAAAAAAGGTAAAATTATTGTCTCCTCAAATCAGCAATACAAAGCAATTCTTAGATAAAGTACATTCTGACTAAAGATAAAGACCTAGCTCTCCAATCACCCTTATTTTGGCACTAATGCTCCCTATCAGGTGGATCAATTATTAAAATTGCTATCTGGTTATAGCATTAATCTAAGCAATTCTGGAAGACAGTCTAGATAGGATTCATAGCACAAAAATTAACAAAACCGGGCACACTGAATGGATGGCAATTCTTCTCTTCCCTAAAGCTCAAATTAAATAACTGCTAGAGATTCTTGAAATCGCAAGTTCATGCCTAATTCTCATTTACATGGGAAATAACCAAAGCTGCATTTAATCAGCAAATGAGTTCTTAATGACAATGCCAGAAAAGCATGCTGGCATTCGGTCTGTTTGGGAAGTCACAAAATAGTAAGCAAGAGAAAACCTGCAGTAACATTAAAGTTTCTTGCTGATAAAATAATGATTAGTTGTAAAAATAGTAAAAATTACAATAAAAAGATTTGAAATAAGGAATCCACAGTGATTCTTCAAGAGTAAAATCCCAGAAACCCTATTTACAGGCTCATCTCTACATTCTTTGTTATCTTTCCATCCCTAATGCCTAGTACAGTTCCTGATATGGTCTGTTGACTGAATCACATCATTCTATTCTCAGCTGAACCATTTTCAAACCTAGCAACTTATTTTCATTACAATTTTTTGAAGATACGGAAGTAGGAGAACTCTGTCCATAAACTCCATATACGAAAAGGTGCAGTTCACTCTGTAACAGTAAATACAGAGTCCTCTCCACAAAAAAGTTAAAGGAATTTGTTATTACCACCAAGATTTTTTTTAATGCTGCATAAGAGCTAATACCTTATGGAATGTTTTATGAAAAACTGCAAACCATTAAGAATTAAGCTCATGCTTCTCTAAGACGCTACTAAAACCTAATTACATGTAAGTTTTTACACGATTCTTTGTAAAGTTAAGCAAAATTCACGTGGAATTTTTAAAAACTACATTCACCTTCTTAAAAAAAAAAAATTACATCCACCTTTTGGGAAACTGCGTTTAAAAAAACAAATTCACAAGCAGTAGGTCCCAATCTCTCCTACATCACTTAAACAGAAGAGACAGATTACCAACTTGTATTAATCTTAAGTAGAATTTCACTAAAATAATTATTTGCCTCTAACTTTTGCTGCATGGAACTTAATCTGGTACGGTTCTTTGACTTCTAAGTTCAAAATGAAACAATTCGATTTTGTGAAGTAAAAGTTACTTAATTTTTGAAGCCTTTCTAGGTGCAATGGAAGCTCTATGACATCCCTGAAAAACACCACTTATCGTAAGTAAAAGGCATAGGAGGAGATAAATTGACATTCGCTTGCTTATTTTTACCGTGTGAAGAGCGCTTTCTCCCTGTCTTGTACGTTGTATGAATATGCAGAAAAAAAAAATACTCAAACTTCCAAAAGTTGATTGGAGGAAAAGTAGAAAAACAGGAAAGCGAAAACAGGAACCCGACCTCTGCCCGTTCTAGAACTGAACGCTCAGCACAGGTGGCGAAAGCGCCGTGAGGCCGTAGGCAAGGCCGGCCTCGGTTCCCCGGGCTACTGGGCCCTGGGGGCGCCCCGCCCGGCCCCGGGCTGTGGACAGCGGACGCCGCTGCTCTGGGTACCGCGGGCTCCAACTGAGAGCCGCCGCCCCAGACGCCAAGCCCTGCCTCGCCCGGCCTGACGCACCGCCACCGGGACCCCAACCCCGAAAGTAACGTTCGAGAGCGCGTCCCTCTCGCACCCCAAGGGGCAGCAAGTGTCCCGGACCGGAGGGCTGCGCGGGGACCACGACGCAGAGCCCTCCCGCAGGAGCGCTGCCGGAGCTGAGGGGGGCCGGGGAGCATCCACCCGCAGCCCTTGCCCTGCAGCTCTCTTACTCTGTGAGCCGTCGTCAACGCGGTCGAACTCCCAGTCCGGGGAAAGAGTCTCCACCGCCATCACCCCGGCACCTCCCCCAGTCACAGCCCCAACCAGCCCGGGCGACCACGGCGGCCTCACCCCGGCTGCTGTCACGGCACGTGACTTCCGGGCCCAGCCCGGGCCCCGCCCCCGCTCGCGAGGGCAGGCCGGGCTCAAGGCCCCAGCGAGCCGCGGGGGCTGCTGGGAAAGCGAGTCGGCTGGGGTGGCCAGAGGCGGCCGTTACATCTTCTGCGGCACTCGCGGCGTCCTCCCGTGGTGACTTGGGCCTCGACACCACTCACTTCACATCTCAAGCCATATCGATGCCTTTGACTTCGCCCTGTTGTCCCCAGGCCATTTTTAATACCTGGGCAGTTGTTCCATCAGTCTAGCCTGGGAAGGGTAAAAGTGATGGGGTAGTGGCTCAACAGGAGGGCGTGGTCCTGGTGTAGGTCGCTGTCCAGGCGCTAAAAAGAAGCAGGAATTGCCAACGCCCTCTCCGTCACCACCAACCGAGCTCCTGCGTCGCTCCTCTTGCAAGTCCTATGCTGAATGTTCTTGAGAATAAAACGGTGTGTGAGAGGCGGAGTTACTTTACGAACACCCTAGCGAGGAATTTTACTACTCTGCTTACCTTGCCCTCACGGATCCTCCGCCCTCTCCTCTTAAAAAGGCAGAGCGGGAAGAAGAAGCGCTATTTAAGTGTATTCTAAAATGCTCCTACGTGCTAACTGGCTTTTCCGCAAGCAGGGAACTATGTTACCCAGTAATTCTACATGTATACGGATGTTTGCACAGTAGCGTTCATTGCTGCATGGTCTTTAATACATATTACTGTATGTATACTAATGAAATGATCTTAAAATGCATCAATAGGGAATAATGACATAAAATTTAATACATCCATATTATGAAATACGTTTGTAGAGACATGGGAAACTGACAGAAGGTGATTGCGGAGTAATGTGTATTTGTGGTTACATTTATACTCATGTAAATGTGTTTGTGCATATGTGGGTATAATTGCATAGAAAGAGAACTCAAATCTCACTAACAGGATAGTGGTCTACTGGGAGAATATGTGTTAGAGATTAAAAAGAACCCCCATTGGGCTCCTTGCTCAGCAGGGAACCTGCTTCTCCCTCTGTCTGCTGACCACCCCCCCCCCCCCCCAGCTTGTGCGCTCCCTTTCTCTTTCTGACAAATAAATACATAAAATCTTTTTTTAAAAGCATACCTTAGGAAAATCTTTTAATTAGCATGTTAAAGTAATTAACAAGAACACATCTAGAAATGGACAAGCAAAAAGTAGACAAGTAAACCTACTTGCAGTTAAAAACTAAGAGAAGTAGACAAAGTATAATAATTACTTTAAAAGATCTGAAAGAGGTGCGCCTGGGTGGCTCAGTGGGTTAAGCTTCTGCCTTCAGCTCAGGTCATGATCTCAGAGTCCTGGGATCGAGCCCTGCCTCAGGCTCTCTGCTCAGCAGGGAGCCTGCTTCCCTCTCTCTGTGTGCCTTCCTCTCTGCCTACTTGTGATCTCTGTCAAATTTTAAAAAATAAAAAAGATCTGAAAGATAATGAAGTCTGAAAAGCACAGGAAAATGATTCAGAATTCTGAGTGTACTCAGAATTTGCGGTTAAGAATTATGAGTTTGTGGTTTTCTGCCTAACAGTGTCCCCCGACCCCTTCAAGTCAAGAAATGAAACACTGTCCTACCAGCTCAAGGGGGCAGCAAACCAAGTTTAGAATTGTTGGCAGAGAAACTGGAAATTCGGGGGAGCATCCTAAAGCAAGGGACCCAGAGAGGAGATGAGATTCAAAACCTTGGTGTAAACATTGTGCAGATCCCTGGTTAACCATCAAACTACATGCAGAGAGCCTACTGAAATCACAGTCAAGAGTCCTTAAAAACACCTGCACTAGGTGAGAGGCGTGCTTGCTGCCCTTTGATGATGCATATATTCCCCACCAGATGTGCACCTTGGGTAGGAAAAACCTGAAGCCCTTTGGGTTCCAGACGGCAGAAAACAGAGATTGGGCTGGCAGAGCAGCTTGAAATTTAGAAGAGAAAACTGATAATCAAGGGAATTACTAAGGAGGTGAACCCCAAAATCTGAGCAAAAACGTTGGCCAAACTGTTGTCTAAATGAATTGAACAGAAATATAAGCTGCTGCCCTCTGCAGGGTTTGAGTCCAAGCAAATTCACTCTTTTCTAAATAAAGTCCCCTGGGGCGCCTGGGTGGCACAGTCGGTTAAGTGTGTGACTCTTCGTTTCGGATCAGGCCCTGATCTCAGGGTCATGAGAAGGATCACTGAGTTGGACTCTGTCTGTGCTCAGCATGGAGTCTGCTGGAGAGTCTCTCTCCCTGTTCCTCTGCCCCTCCTGCTCATTCTCCCTCTCTACCTCTCTCTCAAATAAGTAAATCATTAAAAAATAATAAATCAATCAATCAATCCCCCAGTTGTTTTTTTTAAGAATGTAACAGAATCCAGACTATGAATTAACTTTTTTCCTTTCTTTTTTTGGGGGTGGGTGAACAATAAAATTTAATTAACCAAAACCTGACAGAATAGAAAGAAACAATAGATGTAATTATAGTTGGAAATCTTAATACTTCTCTCAATATTTCATATGACAAACAGAATATAAGAGAATAAACAATTGAACAATACTCAACCAACTTTCCTTAGATCATATTTACAAAACATTCTACACGACAAGAGTAAAAGCAGACATTTTTTTCAAGTATACAAGGAAGGCCATTTCCTAGGTCATAAAACAAATTTCAATGCATTTGAATGGACTGAAATATGATGATTATGTTCTTTGACTGCAATGGAATCACATAGAAATCAATAAAAGAAGAACCTCTTCTGTTCTGGAAAATCCCTAAACTTGAGCACAAGTCACCAGGGCATTGTGCAGAATGAAGAAAATCTACAAAGTTATACACTATGAGATTCCATTCGTTTGATAGTCTTGAAAAGATAAAACCACAGGGACAGAGAACAGACAAAGATTCTCAAGGTGAGAAGGGTGGTTGGTTAGCCATGACTGCAAAGGGCCAAGGGAGTTTTGGAGTAGGGAATGGAATGTTTCTGTATCCTGACTACAGTATTATTACATGAATCTTTATATACATTAAAACTCATAGAACCATATAGCAAAAATGAAATCAATTTAATTGCATGTTAATTTTAAAACATGTAGTGGTGGGATGGGCCTTCGCATGTGTTTGGCTTCAGGACTCAAATGATGTCAGGTCTTGGATTTTCACTATTTCTTTTCTATCTCTTCCACAATTTTTGCTACATTCTTTAGGATCCATACGGTAGCTCTTGGTAGCTACAGGTAGCTACAGCTTCAGGTTCATGTTATCACAACAACAAAAGTGATGCAAATGGTACACTTAACTGAAAGTTTAAACAGAAGTCCTAGAATTAGATCTTGCTGGACTTCATTAGCCTTACTAGGATCTTGTGCATAATTTGAACCAATCATCATAATTAAGGGGATGGGAGAGATGTACTAATTGGTTTAGTGCAGGTCATATGCCCCACCCCTGAATTTCAGGGGGATAAGGGGGAAAGAAAACTTCATAGGAACCACAAGGCCTAAGACAGGGGGAGAAGCACATCCTCACATGGAAGGGAGGATAGTTATCCTGAGAAGTGGATTTTAGATGGTAGGTCGAAAAAGCAATACCTAGTTTGTACACCAGCCAGTCATTTGGTCATTTGCAGTCAAGCAGATCACACTGTTGCTATTTGCCAAGTACTAGAGCAAATAATTATTTATTACAATATTATGATTTTTTCTTTTTAGTGTTTGGGTGGGTTTTAAAAAATCATCCTATCTGAATCTTTTTATTTTATGGCTCTCATAAGAATTTTGTTTTTGAAGCAATGACAATCTTTGCCTTTTAATTAAAGAGTTTAGCCCATTTTCATTTACTGCAATTACTGGTACATTTAGACTTAACCCTAACATTTTACTAATTTCTTTTCATTTTTTCCCCCAGCTATTCTGTTTCTTTCTCTCTCCTTTCTCGCCTTCTTTTCAACTGATTTTTAAAAATAATTCTACATATTACCTTGATAATTTTACACTCTGTTAATTTGGTAGTTATATATTGTCATTATATACAGTCATTAGGGTTTTCTATATATAGTATCATGTCATCTACAAATAGTGACCGTTTTACTTCTTCCTTACCAATTTGGATGCCTTTTATTTCTTCTTCTTGTCTGATTACTGCACCTTGGACTTCCAGTAGTATGTTGAATGAAAGTGAGGAGAGTGGACACCCTTGTCTTACTCCTTATCCTAGAGGAAAAGCTTAGAGTTTTTCACCATTGAGTATAATGTTTATGAGCTTTTTTTTATATATGGCCTTTATTGTATTGAGGTATAGTCCCTCTAAACCCACTTTGTTGAAAGTTTTTGTCCTGAGTGGATGCTGTATTTTGTCAAATGCTTTTTCTGCATGTATTTGAGATAATTGTGTGGTTTTTATCCTTACTCCTGTTAATGTGATGTATTACATTAATTGATTTGCAAATATTGAACCACCCTTGTAGCCCTTGAATAAAACCCACTTAACCATGCTGAATGATTTTTTTTAAGATATTGTTGAATTTGGCTTGCTAGTATTTTGTTGAGGATTTTTGCATCTATGTTCATCAGAGATATTGGCCTGTGATTTTCTTCTCTTGTCATGTCTTGGTCTGGTTTTGGTATCAGGGTAATGCTAGGCTCATAGAATGAATCTGGAAGTTTTCCTGCCTCAGATTCTCTCAACTTTTTTTTAGGGAGACACAAAAATGACTTTATTTCACCTTCATTTTTGCTGTGTCTAGAAATCTAGGTTGGCAGGGCTTTTCTGTTTGTCAAACTTGAATTGCCTCTGGTCTAACCACTAGTTATCAAGAGAACAATATCTTTAATTCTTACAGAAGAAAATCTTAGACATCATTAATATTTCATTATATGTGGATAGACATAAGGTCTACATTTCCTGAAGTTGGGAGTTGGAGAATATAACTATGGAACCCCTACTCAGAAAAAAACCACACTTCTTGCCCACCTCTCCCAGTATACACAGATCACAACAAATAAAATGATTATTAGCATTTGGAAGCTTAAAGGAAGCTAGCCAAAAGTCACAAAATGCTCTTAGGGAAATGGGCTGAATTGGCAAAGGGCAATTTCCAGAGCAAAACTCCATGTTTGCTGCCATTCTCCAGGCTTTAAGGATTTATTTTCTCTCTCCTTCTTAAACACATCCATTCATTCATTCATTCTCTCTTTCAACAAGTACTTTTTGAGCTCTGCTAAGTGCTAGATATTGTAAATCCTGATAAATTAGACATGGACTCAACCTGCGAGAAGCTTCCAGTAGAGCAGATGATAGGTACACAAACACCAATAAGAGAATGAGATGTCAGAAGAGACGCATAATCAAAAATCTTTCTCGTTTCAGAGGAGTGAAAGATTCCTTAGGGGAAATAAGGGGGTTAAGGGAGGAGAAAATCAGGAAAAATGCCTCCAGGAGGCAGCCCTTGAGTTATACCTTAAAAGAAGGAATTTGGTCATGCTGAGATGGTGACAAATGACAGATGATAAGCTTTTCAGGGAATCATTGTCCAGGGAAGAATCAGCATATACTAGAGAGTTAAGCTAAATTACATGTGCAAAGGAGCAGCAAGAAAATGAGAAAGGGGGAAAAAAAAAAAAAAAAGCCAAATTGCCAATGGCCTTGAATGCCAGGCTAAGGAGTTCTGTTTGCAACTAGCGCTTAGCTAAAGCATGTCTGAGCATTCTTTCTAGAGAGATAAGGGGAAAGGGTGGGTATCTATCTGTCTGTCATCTATTGGGGACCAGCTCTGTGCCAGGCACTTTGCCAAATGCTTTATACACAGTCTTTCTTAAAATCCTTTTATTAGCTTACAAGATAGGTATCAGGATCCTACATAGCCAGGTGTCTCCACCCTTATCTTTCGTATCTTTGCCTCCTCAGGGCGATGTTATGGCCATGACTTGGGATGTCAGATCCACCATTAGTAAGGCAAATCCCTGTATACCTCACAGGGTTTGAGCAACTGGTAGAAGACCCCCAGCTGCTAAGAACCCGGGCCGAGACTGGAAGCCGCCCCTCCCGCTAGGTACTAGCGTGGCTCCGAACTGGGGCCCCGCCCAGAAGCAGGGGATTGGCCATCCGAGCCCCGCCAGCTGAGAAGGCGGGGCCGTGCCAGTTGAGGGGCGGGCCGTAGGCGGGTCCCGAGACTCGCGGACCCTGCGAGCCGCAACTGCGGCCGCCCGGCGCTCACAGGCTGCAGGCCGCGTCCAGGCTGAGCCCTCGCTGTCGCGCGGCCCGCCCGAGGGCTCCCTTCCAGCATGCTGTGGAGAGGCAGCCAGGCGCTCCGGCTCTTCTCCACCGGCCAGGTGAGTCCGGCCCGGGCGAGCTTCCTGGCTGTCACCCGGGGCTGTTTTCCAGACCCCGGGGCCGGAGGGCCAGTCGGCGGGGCTGGGGACGGGCACGGTGTTGAGACTTGGCTAAAAGCCAAGACAGCGTTTTTAAAACTGGGAGACTGCAGAGAAGGATCCAGAGAGGGTCTTGGGTAAGGCTTGTCAGGCGGGCCTTTGTCTTATCAGGGGAAGGGGCTGAGGATGCAGCTTTTGAACATCTACGGACGGTCCGGCTGGAGTTGACAGGGTGGGAACAGCCACTTGGCAGCGGGGACGGAGTCAGCTTCCTTTCTTTTTTTTCATTTCAATCATGAGATCCCTGGTCTGGAGATGGAGCCGAAGTACAGGACCGAGGGAGAGTAGTGTTCAAATCAGCCGGCTCCTTCTGGGCGGCCTAAGAGGTGTGAGCGTTCCAGACTGGCATTCAGGGCCCATTCAGATAATGGCCCTCGGAGCTGGTGGCTGCAGGCTCATTTTTCTGGAGCTGCAGGCGGCAAGATTGCTAGGATTGCCAGGCGCTGCAGAAGCAACCACGCTGGAACACTATTTAACTGTAGCCCAAGAACGGAGCAGTGGCCCAGCCCAACGCCTTGGAATTGCATCAGCTCCTCCAGAAATGGAAAGAGAGCAGACACGTTGCGTATGGCCCGGGGAGAGACGCCTCGCTGCATCTAAGCAGACTCAAAGCTATTTAGGGAAGGAAAAACAATCCATCTCACGTACATTATCTCTTTTATAGGAAGTCGATGCTTTCTGGGCTGTGAAGGAATTTGCTTTTCGGTTCCTCTTCTTTGCAAAGGTCCCATGTGCATGTATACATATACAGATGTAAAAAAATCTTGAAGGCAGGGAGAAGTCTTGAATAGCACCAAAAACCAGCCCAGTGGCGCATGCATGGAAAAAGCTTTTGTTTCCCAGGCAATCCCAAATAATGAGGATTCACTTTACCCCATCCAGTTCTAGTTATTTGGGGAGTAGTCACCTTTTTTAAAAAATAAGGAAAACGAGAGCTGCTCTTAATGAACTTTTGCTTGCTCGGGACTCCTCCTTAGCTTTCTCCTGCCACGTGGCATCTGGGAATCTGGGGAGGATGGCACAGAGACAAGCGCTTGTGCTTCCCTGTTTTATTGGTCTCCTCTATCAACATCTTTCATTGACTTGCCTTTTTTGGAGAGCAGAAGCGATTCTTGAGGAATGCAAAGATGGCAATAGCGGGCTGTACATAAGATTTCAGTAACCAAAGTTGAACATGCCGGTTGGCAAATGATAGAGACAAAAACATGCATGTGGGGAAGCACCGAGCATGGTCAGGGGTCATGGGTCTGAGTCTGACTGTACCCAGGAGTTCATGTGAAGAGCAGTGACATTTGACTGGGAAGAAGACAGGTTCTCCCGTGGCCAAAAGGAAGACGTGGAACGACAAGTGGAGTACTTGGGGTATTTTACTCCATAGAAAATGGGGAGCCATTCTTTGGATGGAATTCTATAAGAATTGTTCAAAATCAAAACATGGCTGGCGGGATCATAAAATGGTACAGCCACTTTGGAAAACTGGCCATTTTTTATAAAATTAAACATACATCTATGATATGACCCAGCCATGGCACTCCTAGGTATTTACCCAAATACCTATTTATGAATGTCAACAGTAGCTTTATTCATTATTAGCAAAAACTGGAAACAACTTAAATGTCCTTCATTTAGTGACAGGATAGACAGTGGATAAATCCATCCACATGAGGGAATCATACTCAAACAAAAGAGGAGTGAACTACTGATAAGCACAACCGCATAGATAAAACTCAAATACAGATGCTAAGTGTATGAAGACAGACTCCAAGGGCTATGTATTATAGCATTCCGATTACCTGACATTTTAGAAAGAGTCAAACTATAGTGATAGAAAAAAGTGTTATCAGGAGCTGGCGCTAGAGGAAGAATTGACTATAAGAGATTATCTCGCAAAGGACATGAAGGAATTTTGGGAGGTGATGGAACTGTCCTTTGTGTTGATTGTAACAGTGGTTAGGTGACTGGGTGTCTGTCAAAACTCATAGAACTATACACTGACAAGGGTGTATTTTACTGTGTGTTAATTATACCTTCATCTTTAAAAAGGAAAAAAAATTACGCAGTATTTTTGAGTTTGGTACTAAAGCAGAATGAAAAAAAAAAAAAAACTTCTTAGAACCTAGCAAAATCCAACAGGAAAACTAGTTTATAACACTTCCTGACAGAATCGATTTTTCCATTCCCTGTCTTAAAGAAATGGACTTAGAAATATGTAATGATTTCAGCTTAATGACGTGGCTGGATCTTTTTAACCACTGCAACTATAAATAATAAAACCCTTTGTCTATTAGTTATTACCGTACACTTCCAATATCTTGCCTGATTCATCGCCTCTTGACTTCTCCCCATGGTGGGTGTTATTTGGCCTTCATATTTATTTGGCACTGTTACTCAACTTCCTCTACCAGTGCCTGGGACAAGTCTGGGTGCTGGTTCTGGGTTCATAGCCTGGTTTCAGAACTTGAGGTTACCTTACGACCCAAATCAGGAGTCTGGACCCATCCCTGCTTCTTGGAACCAAGTACTGGCTTTATACCCTAGTTCTAGCAACCACATCCTTGTTTCTGAATTACCCAACCCCCTGCTTTGGTGTCTAGTTTGTTTTTAGGACCTTCAAATTCAACTTCAAACCCTCTTTAATTGTGTATTTTGTACTGAGCATTTGTTCTAAATCCTGAGGATATGATTAATAAATAATAATAATTATAATAATAAATAGCATTGATAAAGCACTTAGTATGTACCAGGTGCTAATTTAAATGCTTTACATATATACTCACCTGCTTAACATCTCAATGAGGTAGGTACTATTATTATACCCACTTTACAGATAAAGTAACTGAGACCCAGAGAAGTTAAATAACCTTTTTAGAGTCTCATGACCAGAAAGGACAAAACAATAAACAAGAAAGAAACAGTCCCTGCTTTTAAAAAAAAGTCCATAGACATCCTTATTTTAAAAATCTGTTATCCTTTTTGTGATTAAAAAAAAATGTTGGCCAGATATCCCAGAAAGTCCTCATGAATACATTCTTTATATGATTATGCAATAGGAAAATCAAGTTGCACAAGTTTGCCCTTTACGGTGTGTCATGAGTTTTGTTGGAATCTTACACAGATTTACATCTGTTTCCTCTATTAGTCTGAGGGTTCGTTACAATAAGTAACATGGGCTTTTACACTATTTCAAGCTACATCCTGTCAATATATGGAGGCGGATTATTAGGTAGGCTTTTTATTTTCACTATCTGCTCAATTCTCAAACACTAGAGGGATGCCCATCCGAAGTTAATTTATGCCTCACCTGAGTGTGTGTCAACATAGAAGTAAGACAATGTCATTCTCCTGCTTAAAGTCGTTCAGTAGATCTCACTGTCTTCACAATAAGGTCCAAATTATTTAGTATAGACAAGACTTTCCCCAGTTGGTCTTTTGACTGTCTCTAGAGTGTCACTTGTCGTCACTCTCCACTTTCCAGTATTGAACCCACTTTGCTCACTTACTCATTTCTTTCTAAATGCTGCCCCCTCTGCCTGAAGTTTCCCAAGGACCTCCCATAATCCCCACCGTTCTCTTGGCCAACCCCTAAATGAGTGCTCTAAGATTCCATTATGGAGTTCTCTTCTTGGGAAGTCTACTAGGCTTCCACACCCACACTATGCTCTCCTGTCCTAGCACTATGATGTCAGTATGTCCTTATTTGTGTGTCTTTCGTGCTAACTGGTAATCTCCTGAGGACAGGGACCAGTCTTCTTTGTGCTTTGACTGTTGCAAAAGAAAATGCCCAAAGAAAAATGCCCACAGAAGCCAAACAGGGGAAACAAATGAAGGATTTGACCCAGATAGAAGGAAAGGTCATGTCCAGCCAGAGGAATGGGGGTAGCCTCTGCTCAGCTCTAGCTCACTGTTGCTACGTGGAAACGTAGACCATGGTTGACAAACCTCCTGATTTCTAAAAAGAAGTCAGAAATTCAGCCTGCTAAGTGAAGCTTCCAAAACATTATCACAGCTTTTTGACAAATGCTCTGTGGGCCAAATAAAACATTCTTGCTGGGCACCTGATTTGCAGTACCCACCATGCTCTGGGCCCAGAGTATGCTAAATACTCAAAACATGCTTGTTGAGTACCTCCTACACACTGTCAGGCAGGATTTGGGGCACCGTGTGCCAAAGGCTCCTCGCCTTTCTCTGAAGTGTTAGGCACCTCGCTTTCTCTGAAAAATTGACTTTGTTTTATTTTTTTATAGACAGGCTCTTCATGTAAAACTGTCCGGTCTCACAATTCCTGATGGGGATTATACCCCCTACTGTTCTATTACAGTAGCATTTGCTTCACAAAAGCACTTTGGATCAGGGCAAACTAGTAGCACTGAGTCTAAGTTTTCTACAGAAAATCGTGTGGTTTTTGTTTGGATTTTAATCTTTGGAGCATAATCAGAGTCCCCTTAGTTTGCTTCCTAAAGGATTCCACCAGGAAGCCTAGGAATGAAACATTGAATAGTTTAAAAAAAACAAAATCTGGGGGTGCCTAGGTAGCTCAGTGCATAGAGCCTTGACTCTTGATCTCAGGGTTGTGAGTTCAAGCCCCATTTGGGTGTAGAGATTACTTAAAAATAAAGTCTTTTTAAAAAAAGGAAAAGGAAAAGTTCTGTTGCCTGCCATAGGCTCTTCCAAGGCAGAATGTTATCAGCAGAGAACCCCAAGATAATAGCACTTACCACCCAGATTTAGAAATGCTGTGGGTCATTTTATGCCCCACCCTGTTCTTGCTCACCAATATAACAGGCACTTAAGTGTGCCTCAAAGAATGTTCTCTGTCACCAGACCCACTCCACAAATGAATGGTGCCATCCCTCCTGTCAGGACCATCAGGGTATTTCTTTAGAAAGTCTAAAGATGCGGGACGCCTGGGTGGCTCAGTTGGTTAAGCGGCTGCCTTCGGCTCAGGTCATGATCCCAGCATCCTGGGATCGAGTCCCACATCGGGCTCCTTGCTCAGCGGGGAGCCTGCTTCTCCCTCTGCCTCTGCCTACCACTCTGTCTGCCTGTGCTCATGCTCTCTCTCTCTCTCTAACAAATAAATAAATAAAATCTTAAAAAAAAAAAAGAAAGTCTAAAGATGGCACTATTTGCCACAATTCACCATCAACCTGTTGCCATATTTTTCTTTAATAAGCGGGGGCGAGACGGACCTTCAACATAGGAAAGCCGTAGAAGCTAATCTACCGAAGTGAGACAGATCTGGGTTTGACTTCTGTCTCTGCCCCTCGTTAGCAGTTTACTTGACTCCTTGGAGCCTTGTGTATTCTCATCAGCAAAAACAATTCCTGAGAGTCCTAGAGACATATGATAACTAGTTGATATGTTTTTTAAAATTAATGTACAGAGCTCAGTGCTGTGCTGGGCTTATAGCACATTTCTAGCAAGAGAGATCCATCATCACCATTTTTTTATTTACTCAGGTATTACCTATGGTATTATTATGAATAATAATAATAGTTAACATTTGTTGAGCATTCCCTACTGCTACACATTGCCCAAATGCATTACCTGCTTTATCCTGATAAACCCTTATAGCAACCTTATGAAATAGATACTTTTATTTTTCAGATTTAAATTGATGAGACCCAGCTCAAAATCAAAGGGTCTGTGTTATGAGAAAATAATGGATGCTAATAACGGGGTTGAATCTGAAGGCTGTCATTTAGTAGCTGTTTGACTCCAGGCTGTGTCTTATCTTCTCTGTTTTAATTTCTCCATTTACAAAGTGGCTTCAGAATGCTTGTCTCAGCAGTCATTGGGCAATCAAAATGAGGAAATATATATGAAATGCCTGGCACATACTAGGGTCTCGTTCAAATGTTTGCTATTACTTCCAGCCCTGCTTCCTGACCCAGACTCCCCAGGGCAGAATCTTTTAGTGTAGTGGGTAGGCACACGCTCTCCGTGCATCAGAGAGTCTCTGACTCAAGTGTCCTTCTGAGTCAATGGGAAGCTTGTTAAAACACAATTTCCTAGGCCCAGGATGCCTCAATAGATCTGGGACGGGGCCCAGGGACCCACACTTTCAGCACATCCTCCCTGCTGATTCCGCCAGCATTGCAATCAGTCCTAATAAGATCATAGCTGGAGAAATAAGACCAAGGTAGAGTATCCCAATCTGGTCTTCTGGAATTAGGCTAACTCACTGTAAACACACTTATAATCCTAAAATCTGAGTGTTTCTGTGTTGGAAACTCACCTCTGTAGCTTAGCTTTAGCATGAAGCTCAGAAAGTGTCTCAATGAATGTAGCATTTCCAAAGATACTGACATTTCTCCAAATGCTGTCTTTCTAAGGGAGTGTTGAATCTGGAATTGAACTCTTTGTAACATTTCCTTTGAGTCAGCCCAGGCTCTTAGCTCTTTTGCATCCTAAGAGTAGTATTTTAGAGGTCTTAAAATATCTGGTGTTGGTCGCAGTGTGAGGTAAAGCCAGATTTTTAAGATAGCCAACAGGTCAGTTCTGTTTCAAACAACAACATTAATGATAAGATTTGGAGGTAGAATATTTATGGCACATTTTGATGTTTTGATAAGAACAGATGAAATAATCATGTATTATCTATAGGCAAGCTGTGCTGTTGTTACAGAGTTAATCTGTTTCCTTAAAAATATTTGTTAGATGTTGAGGCTCTAGGCTCTTTGAGGATAGAAACTTTGGCCCTGGAAAAAGATTTTTTTAACTAAAACCTTAATTGTTTTGTTATGCCCAAGTTTTCACGACCGAGAGACCACCAAGGCGCCAAGCACCGATGCAATCACACGAGGGTTTATTTGACAAGCTTAAGCTTGGGCCCAAGCATACCCGGCACAGCAGAGTAGGGACTTAGACCCCAACCAGATTACAGTCAGAGTTTTTAAAGGCAGAGTAGGGGTGGACTCGGCGGTGGGTGAGGACAAAGGGGTTGATGTTAGTCTCTAAGGAATTTTGGAAGCAAGGTCTCCAGGACCTTGAGGGGCTAGCTATTATTGGGAGAAAGGTTATTTATTACCAATAATAAAAATCTTCTCGTGAGACCCTTTAGATGTATATCAGTGGGCCATATGCTTGGGAATGATTCTCGACACTCTCTTGGAGATTTAGAGATAAAAGTTTCCTAAAGGAATTGTTAAAGTAGACTTACAGGATCCTGGTTGGACCTGTTGGAGTAGGGGGTCGGTCAGGCTAGGATTGTCCTTAGCAAAACCTCAAGGTGAGGGCAGTTGAGTCCCCAGGGGAGAGCCACTCTGTCTGTTTCAAGGGCTTGTCAGTAGGTAAGGAATTTTAATGATTTTCTTCTGCCTCTGTTTCCCACATCAGCTAAACTTGAGGTGGGATGGCCTTAATTTTCTCGGCCTCCACATTTCCCCCTGAACAATTTTGACCCTTAAATCTTTAAGGTTGTTGAAGGTGGAAGGTCTCATCTTCTGTAACTTCTTCCTGCTGAATAGGGGTATAGAGTTGTCCCTACCTACTTGGGTCAACACTGGTCAGTTGGGGAATGTGTAGGGGAGTTATGAAAGACAGAGGCAGCTGAGTCCAAGGCAGACTGCTCAGGTGATCTTCCCAAGTGGAAGGATCATTTGTGGAAGTTATGACAGCGGAGGAGTTGAAGTCAGGTGAGGAGACATGGGAGAAAATAGCAAAACATGATTAGTGTAACAAAAAGAAAATGAAGCTCAAATAAGTTTTTTGCTATTTGAAAAAAAAAACCTTTTTCCAGTCCAGGAGTTTAAATCAATCATTAAAGGAGAGAGGGACTTTTTAAATTTATTTATTTATTTTTTAAATAAACATATAACGTATTTTTATCCCTAGGGGTACACGTCTGTGAATCTCCAGGTTTACACATTTCACAGCATTCCTCATAGCACATACCCTCCCCAATGTCCATATCCCCACCACCCTCTCCTGTCCCCCCTCCCCCTAGCAACCCTCAGTTTGTTCTGTGAGATTAAGAGTCACTTATGGTTTGTCTCCCTCCCAATCCCATCTTCTTTCATTTTTTCTTTTCCTACCCCCCAACCCCCCCACATTGCATCTCCACTTCCTCATATCAGGGAGATCATATGACAGTTGTCTTTCTCCGATTGGCTCATTTCGCTAAGCATAATATCCTCTAGTTCCATCCACATCGTCGCAAA
>NW_019154091.1:148364-180606 GCF_002288905.1 Enhydra lutris kenyoni
CAAGGATTTTGATGGATTCCTGTCTCACATTGAGGTCCTTCATCCATTTTGAGTCTATTTTTGTTTGTGGTGTAAGGAAATAGTCCAATTTCATTTTTCGCATGTGGCTGTCCAATTTTCCCAGCACCACTTGTTGAAGAGAGAGGGACTTTTTAAAGTGCTAATCTGTATAGGTCAGAACCCAAGAAATATTTTGTGATAATCTGGAACATCAAGATGGCTGCATTTCTGTCAGGGCTAGACTCAAGGTGGGTACAGCCTTGTTTTTCTTGGCCTCCACAGTTTAATTATCAGCTCAATTACAGGGAACATGTGAACACGTATGCCTTTTTTTTTTTTTTATTTGACAGAGAGAGAGATCACGAGTGGGCAGAGAGGCAGGCAGAGAGAGGGGATGGAGCAGGCTTCCCCCTGAGCAGAGAGCCTGATGCGGGGCTCGATCCCAGGATCCTGGGATCATGATCTGAGCCGAAGGCAGAAGCTTTAACCCACTGAGCCACCCAGGAGCCCCAACATGTATGCTTTTATGTTTATACCTAAAAGGGGATGTTGTCTACACCCTTAATAAAGTGGGAAATAAGGGAAAATTGTTTCCTCATAATCGACTTTTCACAGTGAGGCTTGACTAATTTAGAATGACTTTCTAGAACATTAAAGAATCCCATTTAGAGTGAAGGGGGAAAAAACTCCAACTCCAGGGGTGCCTGGGTGGCTCAGTGGGTTAACCCTCTGCCTTCAGCTCAGGTCATGATCTCAGGTCCTGGGATCAAGCCCCACATTAGGCTCTCTGCTCAGCAGGGAGCCTGCTTCCCCCTCTCTCTCTGCCTGCCTCTCAGCCTACTTGTGATCTCTCTCTCTCTGTCAAATAAATAAATAAGATCTTTGAAAAAAATATCCCAACTCCGAATCCTGTGGAGCCATGTTCTACCAGGGAGGAATGTGCATATGAAGTCATGACCCTCTGATGACCGTCTCTACACCCGCAATCCTGCATCTAGACTGTTCCACCTGTGGCTTTTCATTTCTGTCTTAACAGTCATCATGTCAACTTATTACCCTACCTTCGTGAAAGGGTCCCATTTAAGGAGAATTTACAGGAGGTAGAGTTGCTTAAAGAGAGTTCATTAAGACTATACCCCTTAGTGCTACTCTTGTCTATATGGTATCTGTATTTTTTGATAATCAATGTACTTTCATGCATCAGTGTTAATCTTCTAACAGGGGGAAAAAAGGGATGGGTGATGGTGGTAACTCAATCTGACTATCTTTTTTTAAAGATTTTATTTATTTATTTATTTGACAGAGAGAGATTACAAGTGGGGGGGGCAGGCTCCCTGCTGAGCAGAGAGCCTGATGTGGGGCTCGATCCCAGGACCCTGAGATCATGACCTGAGCCAAAGGCAGAGGGTTAACACACTGAGCCACCTAGGTACCCCTTGATTATCTTATTTTTAAGTACATTTGTAGGCTTTAGAGCCAGACAAATCTGGATTTAAATCCCACCTCTCCTTCCTTTTGCTAGTATGACCGTGAAGATATAGTTGACGTTTCTAAGCCTTGGTTTATTCATTCATAAAACAGTGTAAAGTGGGAGATAATAAAACGTGATAGTTGCAGTGATTAAATGAAATGAAATGATGTGCAGGCCTTAATTCTGTATCGGAAACCTGTGGGACCAAATATGTTTTAGGGTTCAGAATTATCCACATGTTAGAAAATTAACATGGTACATAGATAGTACATTCCATACAACTCACTGTAGGGTCTGGAACAGCATCTGTAACCAAACACTTGATCTTTCTGTAGCAATATATATATATAAATATTCATATAGTCCTTATAAATACTATAAATAAAGACTATAAATAGCAGTATGTCGGTCCAGGTCAAGTTTGAAGCCAAAGGACTCTGCACAAACTTACAAGAAACCTATAAGGACGATAAAGAACATCCTGTTAGAGCATTCCAGGTTTTGAGGGTGAATAGATTTGGGCCACTTATCAAGGATTTTGGAATTCTGGACCATACGAAGAAACACAAAACTGTGGCAAAACCTCTAAGACGTTATTGAAGCTTTTACTTAAACAGTACTTTGTGTCAGACACTGCACTAAACTTATTATTGCCTAATAAGTCCTCTACTTCAATCAAGATTGTGTGAGGTTGGCGTTATTATTCCCACTTTATGGGTGAGGGAAAAAAGGCAACAGAAATTGGTCACTTGCTTAAAGCCACATGACTAAACAAGAGTGGCACTAGATTTTAACTTCAGGTAGTCTAGCTCTAGGGTCTGCTCTTGACCCCTGTGTTCTAGACCACATGTTAGCTCTTGGCCTCCTTTGGAAGTTAAGAGATGAGTTTAGCTCATAAAATCATCATCATGTTGATGCAGATCTTGCTCAGAGTTAAACTCCTTTTAACTATGAGACTTACACTTGCTAACATCTGGCTTCATTTCAGCAAGGAGTTGGAATGACTTGTAAAATATATGCCATCCCAATGATTACAATGAATAACTGGGAGAATTAGAGCAAAGGGGAAAAGAGGAATTCTTCCATGTGAAATTATTTTCACTACTAACTATGTATAATCCAGCCTGGGTCCAGTGTATGTCAATGCAAATTTTATTTTGTAGATCTTTGAGGGATTTTTTTGTCCTCAAGTCATCTCGTATGGTTGGGAAAAGAGTTTTTATCATCCATATGTCTTCTATCCATGCCAATATCTGCCGTTGTTGGATTGTTTCATAGGTTTATTTCAAAAACAAGCTGAAGTTGGCACTTATCGGTCAGAGCCTCTTTGGACAGGAAGTCTACAACCACCTCTGCAAAGAGGGCCACCGTGTTGTAGGCGTGTTCACTGTTCCAGACAAGGATGGAAAAGCTGACCCGCTGGGTGAGTATATCTTAGAACTACTGAACCAGGTACTCTGCACCAACCCAGCCAGCACAGGCCCCAGTTCAGACCCCTTACCCCTCATTAGCATTTCTACACTTCTTCGCCACAGGCTCCAAAGACCCAAACTACCGACCTCCCCTCTGGGTTCTGCCACATCTACTCCACCTGTTGGAAGCCTTCTCAAGCTAAGTCTATTTGCATGATAGAATAGACTCAATTCTCCCTTCTCCATGGACCCCAAGAAAAGATGCATGGTCCCATTATATTAAGAGTTTCTCCACTTACTTCCAAGGTAATCACCAGGTCCATCAGAGGAATTTCCACGCATCTGTTTTTTCTGAACTACACTTGCAACTTTACAAGGGTGTTATGGAACATCTAGAATAATGTCTGATTCAGGGGTGCCAGTGGAAATGAAGGGAGGGCCACATCTAAGAACAGAAATTGATGTGGGGTCATAAAGAATGCATTTATGTCAGAACAAATTAGAGCTGTGGCTGCTTGGCTGTTAAGGTAAGGTTAAAGAAGATAGCCACCCTCAAAGCAAACCTGCAGTGGGATTCTGATTTGCAAGCTAAACAGTTGACCCTTGAACAATGCAGGGGTTTGAGGCAATGACCTCCTACACGGTCTAAAATCCACATATAACTCTTTGCTCCCCCGAAACTTACCTACTAATAGCCTACTGTTGACCAGAGGGTAGTCTTACCAATAACATAAGCAATTCATTACCACATTTTTGTATGTTATATGTATTACATAGTGTATTCTTACAAGAAAGTAAGTTAGAGAAAAGAAAATGTTATTTTAAAAAATCATAAGGAAGAGAAAATACATTTATAGTACTATATCAAAAAAAATTTTCACATGTAAGTGGACCCACATTGTTCAAACCTGTATTTTTCAAGAATCAAATATAGTTATGTTGAGAATACGTGTAAGACACAGAGATAGAAGCAGTCTACAAACTGTATAGACAGGGAATAAGTGAGCAACCAGATATCTTGGCTTTTGAATGAGATCTTCATAAATCACTGGCATAATGTGACAGATTGGTTGGAAAACAGTGATCTGTGATATCCCTTAAATTTTATCCTTTTTTTCCTCAGAAGCAGCAGTTCTGAGGTTTATTCTAACTCTTACTATTTTATTTTATTTTATTAAGATTTTATTTATTTATTTGACAGAGAGAGAGATCACAAGTAGGCAGAGAGGCAGGCAGAGAGAGAGGGAAAGCAGGCTCCCTGCTGAGCAGAGAATCCAATGCAGGGCTCGATCCCAGGATCCTGAGATCATGACCCGAGCCAAAGGCAGAGGCTCAACCCACTGAGGTACCCAGGTGCCCCTCTTGTTACTATTTTTAAAACTATTGTATTTTAACACTGTTTTTCAAGATTCAAGCTAAAAAAGTTGGGTCAAGAGCACATACACACATATGAACCTAATCACTTGATTTAGAAATTACCCTTGTTTCAGAAAAAGGTTATCCCAACCAGGGGAATTCTGAGGGAATCTGCCTCATCAATTTAGACCTGGCTCCAAGGGCTGAAGGGGACAGGTTCCTATTACTGAGATTATCTGTGCTATTATTATCTATTCCCATCAGCTTTGTACGGGGATATTTGGGAGGACTTATATTTGGGATATCAGATTGGCTATCGAATCAGGGAAACCCCAAATAAAATTAGCTTAAGTAACACAGAAGTCCATTTCTCAAGTCTGAGTTGGCCATTAGTGCTGTTGTGACCGCTTTATGTTCATCACAATGCAGGATCCTGCCCTTTTTGTTTCGTCCTTATCAACACTGGACTTCCATCTCATGGTCCAAGGTAGCTGCTTTAGCCCCAACTAACAAGTCTGCATTCTGGCAAGTGGCAAGGAAAGAGGGGAAGCAGAGGGCAAGCCTTTATTTGGGATATCATCCAGAAGTTGCACATATTTGTCCCACTTGTATCCCGCTGACTAGAACTTGGTCACAGGCCAAATCTCTTTGCATAATAAACTGAGAAATGTAGATTTTTATTCAGAGCATCTATGTGCTCTGCCAAAGTACAGGAATCTTTGCTAAAGAATGAAGGGGAACAATTAACATACTAATAACAATTAGTATGACTTTCAGAAGAAATGCAAGCTTGTGACTCATAAAGTTCCTTCCAAAGGTTGTCCAGGGAAACTAACTTTCCCTAGTGTCTGGTCCCAGGGCTGGGACCTCCTTTCCATTGGTCATGGCCATCTGGCTGCTGGCATAACATAGGTAAGAAAAAAATACCAATCTGTCTTGTAGAGCAGCCTGGGATGTGGTACAGCATATAGTTAACAGTGTTTATTTTGGAGTCAAGGAACTAATTCTGCCTCTGCCACTTACTTGCTGCATGATGATGGGCAAGCTACTAAAACTCACTAACCTTAGTTCAACAACACCCATCTTACACAGATTAGTTGAAATAACGACATAGTGTGCTTAGCCCTGTGCCTAATTGATGAAATGGGGTCAAGATGACAGTGGTTAACTATTCTTGTTGTCAGAATAGTCAACTAGAACAGCCAAAAATAGCCACAAATCAGTATGGAAGGTGAACGCCACAAGCCTATCTCCGTGGTGTAGAGTTTTAAAACAAAGACTTCTAAGTTTCTCAACCCATTTTTTTTCCAGTCTAATCTTGTACAATTTTCTCCCAATTTCACCTTTTTTTTTTTACCATTTATTCATTTTCCTATCATCTGAAAATGAGTTGTTTATAGTTTTTTAAACATTTTATGAACATTCACATTTTGTACACATTATTTTTCCAGTCTCTCCCATTGATCAAGGCATTGGCTTGATGGCAGGATTCCTTCAGGACTCATTTAGGATTTGGAATTTAGGCTTTCTAGTGGAGATTTAGGAATTTTGGAATTTAGATTAGATTTTGGAATTTAGGCTTTCTAGTGGCTTTCTAGTGCAGCCATCATCCCATCTAAAGTCAGTGAAGGTTGATGATCCAATGGGGGAGAAAGGAAAGGGAGCCCAAAAATACAGATTAAAAAGCCTTACTTAAAGCTCTTAAAAATTGCCTAAAATATACTTGCTTTGTGTTGTTGGTAGAAAAATAAATATATATGCTTAATATTCATAAGGTATATAGTTAGTAGAAGTAATATCTTATTATGGAAAAAAATGAGCTAGTGCTGTCTGCACTTGGGAGGGCCATTCCTTTTCCACACAGAAGCAGATGGAGCCCTTCCTTTGGAAAGGACAGTTTTTGTGGGAAAGAGCCTTGGACCTTCTCCAGTATGGCAAAACCCTCACAAGGAGCATGTATTCTCCATTCTTGGCTTCTTTTGTCCACTAACTTATCTCATAGGTGAATTTGGGAGAAGGAACTAGACAAGCCCAGCTCAGCTCAAAAACTTTCTCTCTTTATTTTTGGGGATCTATCTGTTTGGCAGGGAGAATGTGTTCGGATCTATAGTTTGCCTTGTTTTCAAAGAGACTTCCCTCTAGGAAATAGGCTTGGGAAGGGGCTCATGGTTTTCCATCTGTGCCAGATACCAAATGCTCATGTGTCAACACTTGGCTCCAAATCTAACAATATTCTTTATATGGCTATATCTGTAATAATAGTATAATTTTTTTACCTATAAAACAAAAAAGCTTCAGTTAAAATTTTAAAATGTTATCTAGCTACAAACTTCTGAGTATGAATATATTATGTCTCAAATCTATAGATAAAAGTCACATTAGGAAAATGGATGGATCATGATAAAATTATAACAGGTCAAATTCTGATCTCAATCTAAATTGCCCTTCACCATGTTCTATTTGTAAATGTTTCTTGAAGCTGTAAAACTGTAATGTGTGAATCCATAGCCATATTAACTTATGGCCATTTTTTATTTTAATAAAAATAACTTTCTCTTTCATGCCCAGCTCTAGCTGCAGAGAAAGATGGGACCCCTGTTTTCAAGTTCCCCAGATGGAGAGTCAAGGGCAAGACCATCAAGGAGGTGGCGGAAGCCTACAAATCTGTGGGTGCTGAGCTCAATGTGCTACCCTTCTGCACACAGTTTATCCCCATGGATATAATTGACAGTCCAAAGCACGGTTCTATCATATATCACCCTTCCATCCTTCCCAGGCACAGAGGAGCCTCTGCTATCAACTGGTGAGAATTTTCTTGATTATAGAGAAGAGAGGCCTATTTCTATGGTTTTTAATCCTTCTGTTTTCAATGTAGGAGATCAAGAAAATAGGTATGCTTGAGCAATTGTGAGGCCCTGACTGATTGCTACTCCTGCATGAACTCCCCCTGAGACTTAGCAGTACTCCATGGGCTAGACAGCATTTTCAAGGTCAGTCTATGGAGTACTGGCTCCATTGGAGATAGCTAGGTAATTCAGACAGGTTTGGTTTATGCTGGATTTCTTGATCACAGGACTTCTGAGAACCTTTTAGATGTGCTTTAGTGAGAGCATCATAATCTCCAAGAGGGAATCTGAGTACAAAGCATTCCCAAACTTATTTGACCTTAGAACTTTTTTTTTTTTAAAGATTTTATTTATTTATTTGACAGACAGAGATTACAAGTAGGCAGAGAGGCAGGCAGAGAGAGAGAGGAGGAAGCAGGCTCCCTGCCGAGCAGAGAGCCCGATGCGGGGCTCGATCCCAGGACCCTGGGATCATGACCCGAGCCGAAGGCAGAGGCTTTAACCCACTGAGCCACCCAGGTGCCCCTGACCTTAGAACTTTTTTTGCCTAGAGCATCTCAAGTACATTTCAAGGAATGCCGAGCTACCTGAAATTATCTTCTTCGTTCTGTCTTATCCTCTTCAACTTTAAGGTTCTTGAGGGAAGGGACTATGGTCTAACATTTTTATTGCTGCAGGTACACTGTAAGTCCTAAATACCACAGGTATGCTTTTCTACCTTCTCTCCTTTCCCTGTACATCACCCTGATATGGCTCAGTGTCAAGTTGTTAAATGGGCAGAAAATTACACTTAGTTTAAATGTGGTGAATGACATTTCGTTGTATTTGGCATGAATCAATTTCTTTTTTGCCCCTGTAATGGTACTGTATGGTCATCTTTACACTTAAACTTGTGGGGTTTTTTTTCTCATTTCACATTGTTTCCACATACAGAGTCACTGGATCAAAGTGTATGAATGTTTTGGGGCACGTGGGTGGCTCAGTCATTTAAGTGTCTGCCTGTGGCTCAGGTCATGATCCCAGGGTCCTGGTATCGAACCCCACATCTGGCTCCTTGCTCAGAGGGGAGCCTGCTTCTCCCTCTCCCTTTACCCCTCATCCCTGCTCATACTCTCTCTCTCACACACACTTTCTCAATCAAATAAATAAATAAAATCTAAAACAAAGAAAGTATATGAATGTTTTCAAGCCTCTTGATAACATAATGCCAATAAATTCCTCAATATTTCTGAAAAGAGTGATTGATTAATAGGTCTTGCTAGATTAGTAGCTCCAAGATTTAAAAGTTATTTAGGTCATGAGCATGTATGATGTATTACTTCATATTCTCTTGATACTACCTGAGCCTCTGATATGCTTTTATCTGATATGTCTACATATTCAGCTCATTGTTTGTATTATAAGCTCTTATGGGGAAACATTTTCTCTTAGGCTAAGCTTTTTCCCCCCAAGATTTTATTTATTTACTTATTTATTTGTTTGAGAGAGAGAGTGTGTGTGCATATGCCCTTGGGGGTGGGGAAGGAGGCGGCAGAGGGGGGAGAGAGGAACAGGAGAAGGGAGAGAGAAGAGAGAGGATCTCAGATCTCAAGCAGACTCCTGGTTGAGCACTGAGCCCTCTACCTGGGCTCGATCTCAGGACACTGAGATCATGACCAGAGCCTAAAACCGAAATCAGATGTTCAACCAACTGAGCTACCCAGGCACCCCTAGGCAAAGCTTTATAAAGCATGAATACAAAGAACATAATATACAAAGACTAATTCAACCATCTTTTACTATAATTTACCTAGACAATCTAGAGCTAATTCTAGCTCTGAATTACATCCAAATGACATAACCTAGATAAATAGTTATGAGAACTAATAAGTTCTCCTCCACTGACCATCTTCTCTTTTATCTTCCATTATCTCATTCTGCCTAACATAGGGTCAAATACAATGTAGGAATTGGTCCCAGGTGGGCAAAATTGCTTGATGCCACAGCAGAAAGCTGACAACTGGAAGATAATGAGTGGCAGTAATGACAGATTCTAGTGCCCTTTTGAGTAGACTAGAAGTCGTTAGTGTGTATTAACAAGAAAGACTATAGCTATGTATAAAATAGCGGTACCATCAAGTAGTGCTTTTTATGAATACTGACATCTCTTGGCTATACTGCTCATTTCTCACAGTAGTTCCCTCACTGTCTACTTTCCACTAGAACTACCTTGCACTTTATTTATTTATTTTTTTTTAAGAGAGAGAGGGAGAGAGAGCACACATGAGCTTGGGGAGAGGGGAGTTGGAAGGTGGGGGGAAGGAGCAGAGGGAGAGGGTGAGAGGAAAATCTGAAGCAGGTTCTAAGCTCAGTGAGCTCGACGTGGAACTCAGTCTCCGGACCCTGAGATCATGACCTGAGCTAAAATCAAGAGTCGGCCACGTAGCTCACTGAGATACCCAGATGTCCCACTCCCTTGCACTTTAATATCACTAATTCATCACTTTGTGATATGTTAAATCACCATTGTAAGTTGAAGCTCTTCTTTTCACAGGACTCTAATTATGGGAGATAAGAAAGCTGGGTTTTCTGTTTTCTGGGCCGATGATGGTTTAGACACAGGACCCATCCTTCTTCAGAGGTCATGTGACGTCGAACCCAACGATACAGTGGATGCTCTTTATAATCGGTTTCTTTTTCCTGAAGGAATCAAGGCCATGGTTAGTATATCTACACCATCCAGAAGAATTTAATAAAGCTTTAACATTTTAGAAATACTTTTCTATTATTGAGAATTTTCTCATGTTGATTTACAAAAAGTATAAAACTGAAAACAAAATTAGATTTTATATTTGCCAATAGGATGGTATATTTAGGGTGGAAATCCAAACATTAAAATTTCCTAGCCTGGGGCTCCTGGGTGGCTCAGTGGGTTAAGCCTCTGCCTTCGGCTCAGGTCGTGATCTCACGGTCCTGGAATCGAGTCCCACTTCAGGCTCTCTGCTCAGCAGGGGGCCTGCTTCCTCCTCTTTCTCTCTGCCTGCCTCTCTGCCTGCTTGTGATCTCTCTCTGTCAAATAAATAAATAAAATCTTAAAAAAAAATTTCTTAGCCTGTGAAGCTTGTTTTTCTGAGAACAGTGATCAGATGGATGAAGTTGGTTCATTTCTTGAAATGAACCGATAATGAAACTGGTTCATTTCTTTTGCCAAATACTTGAATTGCCAACCCAGTTTGTATTGACTAATGGTAAAGAAGTGTACAAAATCTCAAGAAATTTTGCTGTGGACGTTGGGCTTCAAAAGTATTTGAACTCAGTCTGCATAACAGGGTGAAATTTGGCATTGCTTTATTTATTCAGATGTGCTCTGGGCAAAAAGCTCAAAGCGTGTGCACCACAAAGTAAAAATATATTTTTAGCCTGTAAAAATATGGAAAGATAATTTCAGCATCATTTAATGTTTTCTGAATTGGATATGGAAGAAGTAGCGACACGGAGATAGACACTAAGATGGTATAAAGAAGCAGCTATTAATTCTGGAGAGAGGAGAGCCGTCTGGTTTGCGTCATTTAAAGGTTTTGAGAGTAAGGCTTTGATGTCAGAAAGAGATCAGAGTTCTCATTCTACTGTTTATCTGTTCTATGACAAGAGACAAGTCACTTGCCTTCTTTAGCCTTGGTTTCCTTCTGTGGATACTACCCGACTTATAAGGGCTGCTGAGAAATTAAGTAGCATTTGTGTAAAGCACTCGGCACATGGTAGGTGCTCAAAAATGATCATGACAATCAAAATCGTATTATGTGTGTTCAGTGGCATTTGCTGAAGCCCAGATCATGCGCCTGATGATATCACAGCCTGAAGTGGGTGAATGAAGGAGCTATGAACTGACCCTGTGCTTAGGTTGCCCCTAAGCTCTTAGAGAGGTTGGTCAGCAGCCATAAATACTGAGAGGTCCGAGAACTCAAGCTCACGTAGGCCTCCCTGTGAAAGAGAGAGGCTCTCAACTCCAGGCAAACATGAATCTGGCACAGAAAGACTTCAGGACACATCCCAAAGGCAATTAAACTCATGCGTAGATTTTAACCGTTTTGTCATTCCAGGTGTCCTGAGCTAGAAATCAAGTCGAATTATTTAAATATAACAATGCATCACTTTCTAGAATCATCTTGATGAGTAGAAATCACTCACACGGACTTACCCTACAATCCAATTACTGAAATTCCCCCTAGGTCACCAAGGGGAAGTTGAAATTTCTTTCAAGGGAGTCATTTTTAAGAGTAACAGCTCAGGCAGTAGGTAAACTCGGATGCAGATTTTGCTTCTGACACCCAGTAGCTACCTCTGTGATCTTGAGCTAGTTGCTTCACTTTTCTAAGAATCAGTTTCCTCATCTGGAAAGCTGGAATAATAATATCCACCTGGCAGGATTGGTGTGATGTCTGCAAAGGATATTTTATATAAAGTAACTACCACATTGCCTGGGACACAGATGGAACTGAAGAAAAGGTAGTTATTGTCATAGTCTGATCCTCTGGACAAATTTATTTATTTATTTATTTATTTATTTATTTATTAAAGTTTTATTTATTTAAGTAATCTCTACGCCCAGTGTGGGGCTTGAACTCACAACCCTGAGATCAAGAGTCACATGCTCTTCCGCCTGAGCCAGCCAGGAGCCCCTGGACAGATTTAAATGTAGCAATTCTATTTAGCGTAAGCTTCTGTTAAACAAACGATGCCATTATTGACCACTGGGCTGTGACACAGATCATGTTTTTGACTTTAGGTGGAAGCTGTCCAACTCATAGCTGATGGGAAAGCTCCTCGGATTCCCCAGCTGGAAGAAGGGGCAACATATGAAGGTATCCAAAAAAAGGAAAATGCTGAGGTATTTATATCAACTCAATAACACACCTTAATGTTCTTGGCCCTTTACTTTTAAGTAGTTCCCAATGTACCATTTCCTGGCCGAAAGGTAGATCTCCAAGCCTCCCTGACCTATTCTGCCCCAACCCTACTTCCACCACTGATGGGGAGAAATGTTTCTATTACCTTTGACATTCATAGCATTAGGAGTGCAGCCTGTGCTTTGTGCTGTCCTAGATTTCTTGGGATCAGTCGGCTGAAGTATTACATAACTGGATCCGAGGTCATGATAAAGTCCCTGGAGCTTGGACAGAGATAAATGGACAGGTACGTTCTAGGGACCAATTCTGTGTGTGTGTGTGTGTGTGTGTGTGTATTACCTTTCTAAGAGGTATTACACATAGATCCACTTTTGCTAGGTAACCTGGGGCAGGTTACTTACCCATCGGGTTTCCTTATTGTAAATGGGACTAATAATAGTGCCTCTTTTATTGGTTATAGGTCACTGTGAAAACTAAATGGGTCAATACATGTTAATTCATTGAAGTACTTAGTCTCTGCAATAAGTACTCAATAAATGTTAACTATCATAGTGCTCAATAAGTGATAGCTAATTGCCATAGAATTATAATCACAAATCAATTAGCATCACATTCTCTTGATTAGTCTGAATCCAGTCCTGTTTCCACTAACTGACCCACAGACCACCCTATATTTCCCACCAGTAATCACACTGGATGGCAACAGTCCAGTGTTGGTCCCCATATCTGCTCTCGCTGACTCCCCAGCACCACCTCCACACAGCTCTGAAAACCCTTGCTTCAGGCTCTGAAGTCTGCGAGAACTCTTTGTCTCATTCACTTTTGACTTGATGTGAATAAATGATAAAAGTCATCCGGATGTGAGGCATTCTTAAATTTCTTCAGTCATATCTTCATAGATTATCTCTTAATTGTGTCATCCCTACAGATGCTTGATACCATTTCCCACATTGAGGTATTCCAATTTTATCATAAATGATAATCCCAGTTTAAGGTTGCTTACAAGGCGTGCTGCTGGCACACGCCCCTGTCTGTAGGTGTAACTCCCTCCTCTCACAGTCTGGGTTTGGTCTCTCTCTTAGATGGTCACGTTCTACGGCTCATCATTACTGAAAAGCTCTGTCCCTCCTGGAGAACCACTGGAAATTAAAGGTGCCAAGAAGCCTGGTCTTGTTACCAAAAATGGACTTGTTCTTTTTGGTAATGATGGAAAAGCAGTGAGTGTTCAATACGGTCACCTACAAAGTAACGTTTTTGGTTTCCTTCTATAACCCCAGCTGCTAAGGGAGTATCTTTCACAAGATAATCTGGTTTCACAGTGTGATATGGGGAGCTCGAGATATCTGTGCCCTGTTTCTGAGGTGGCTCAGGGTGCCAGGATGAGAACGAGGCTCCCCAGGATATGCCTCAAGGATGTGCATGGTCTGTTTTGTGATATAGTAGAAAGAGCTTGGAATTTAGTCGAGAAACATGATGAGAACCCTTCCTCTGCCACTTACCAGTTGAGGGAAGTGTGCTTCTCCCCTCTGAGTCTTCATTTCCCGGTCTATAAAACAGAGTGTGGTCTCATAGGTTTGCCTTACCACTAGAGTCTGGCAGGATAAATAGGGTGGATATGGGACTCTTCAGAGGCTAATTGCCTTTCCCCTCGTGCAGGCGCCCCCTCACACTGTCTGTGCTTGGCAGCAGGGGCTCTTGGCTTCAGTGAACTCTTTGAAGAAAGCAAAGGGGAATTTGCAGCTTGCACATATATTCTGGTAGCGTGCAGGTCTGATCAATAATTAAAATTGTAGGCTGCACAGTCCAGCTAGTTCTGGGTTGTAACCCCAGCTCTGTGACTAACTAGCTGTGTGGCATTGGGCAAATTCCTTAACCTCATTGAGCCTCCATTTCCTTATCAGGAACATGGGAATAATAATGGTACCTGCTTCCACCAGGATTTATGAGATTAAATAAGACACCTATGCATGCACATACCTATAGCACTGTGCCTGCAGCAGAGGATGGCCATAAGAGAAGGAGGACGGATCATTGTAGTAGTGGGAGGAGGAAGAGGAGTTATAATAGGCTTTAGTCTAAATATATACATCCAAGTGTCCATTTTTTCAGGAGCTAATTATCCATTTCAAGATGTGTATCTACCCCTAGACTTCATTTTCTCCTTTCTGCTGTCATTAGTAAAATACCATTTCCATCCTTTCACAAATAATGGTGAGTGCTTTCAATCCACATTTTTGTATTTGCCAAATACGCTGATCTTTGTATTCCTAAAATATGTGACACTCCTTCTCCCACCGACCTCACTTTTGAATTGTCCTAATCTTCCATCCTTTGGCTTATTGTGTTGCTATTTTGTAGCTGATGGTGAGAAATCTGCAGTTTGAAGATGGAAGAATGATTCCTGCTTCTCAGTACTTTTCAGCCGGGGAGACATCCGTGGTAGAACTTACCCCCGAAGAGATGAAGGTGGCAGGGACCATCAAGGTGAACATGTGATGTCTTTAATGTTGCTCTGACCTTGAAACTGCAGCAGTTATGTAACTGAACCCTCAGTCTTCAGAATAGTGAGCACACACTGTCTTGCCTCTTTTTTGTATTAGCTGCAGTAGGAAATCAACTCCAAAATTTGTATGCAAATTTATTTCTCATTCACAAAATGTTGTAAGGCAGTTCTAGGTCGACATGAGGGTGAAGGGTAAAGCTGGAATGTAAGGATTAGGAGTGGATTCATTCGGGGACCCAAGCTCTGCTATCTTCAAGGTCACCATACGGGTCATCTACTTCCCAGACAGCTAAGAAGGGCAAAAGAGCACACTAGAATTGTGTGAAGGAGGTTTTTCATGGGTCAAGACTAGGAGTCAAGTTTACTTCTGCTCACATTCATTGGCTTGAAGTCGGTCATATGGCTACATCTAACTTGAAGAGATGCTGAAAAATGTAGTTAAGCCATGTATCCAAGATGAAAAATAAGTAGGTTTGGTTGAGGACCTGGCCAGTCTCTGCCTCTGTGTTCTTCATGGCACATCCTTCATTAAAATTACCCTTGCTGTATAGGTCATCTGGGCTGGAATTTTAAGCAATGTCCCTGTTATTGAAGACTCAACAGACTTCTTTAAATCTGGAGCGAGCTCAATGGATGTTGTCAGGTAAAACAGTCACCTTATTGACTCACACCCCTCCCTTAGGGATTTTGACTTTGACTTTGAAACTCAAATCCAATCCTTTGTTCTAGATGTTATCACTGTACCATAACCACTATACTCTGTTTCTCTTTTCTTCATCCTTCTTGGATTGCTTTTTTCCATGGTCACACACATATATTTGCTCCTTCCTCTTTGTTGCTAGCCAGAAGTTGTTTTCATATCTTCTATATACCTAGAAAACCAATGCTTGTAATTGTTTGTTTCTTTTAAAAATCTGTCCTCACGTTTCTTAGCTAATTTTCCTCCCACACAGCATTGGAATGGGAAGTTCTGGATGAGAACATTTATCAGGAATTACCTACATAGTCTGATTCAGAAGGAGACCCAACATCGATTATGCTTCCCCCAATATCTTTTTTTTTCCTATACCCCAGAATTACCCAGTAAGATATATCTAGAATAAGGACTATCAAGATACTTGCAAGAGGAAGAATAATTACCCTGTAGTTAAAATTTCTCTACAGAGGTTTATGGCAAGTTGAAAGAGCTAGAGTCCCAGAAGGCTCTATTCTATGGTTTAAAAAAAAAAAAAAAAAGTAAGTCTGTGAGGATCCTAATAGCGAAGAGTCTCTCAGAGGTATTTTTTTTTCATTGAGGGCCACACTATGGCCATTCATTAATTTAATAAGTTAAAGAATGCAACTCCTGATGTTAAAAAAAAAAAGTGAGTGTTCTTGATGGTTGTTCTGTTTATTTGTTTATTCACTCACTTATTCCACAAAATTCATTTAGTATGTACTACATATCAGGAACAGTTTTTGCCCTGGGAATACAGACAGTCATGAACAGGAAAAAGTTCCTTCATTCATGGAATTTTTATTCCACTAATCCAAATAGTCATCTCCAGAGCAAACAACATTATCGAAGTCAAGAGTTTTGGTTCCTCAAATTACAAATTTCTCAGCTATGGTTCATCAGTTTCCCAAAACTTCTAATTTCTCAACTAAAGGTTTCAATACTATATATTTTTCACCAGCAAGATGCTCCTGTACAAATTGCCCATTTTCCGCTTGAGTATCTGAATAATCGCCTGATACTATTATCTTGAACTGCCAAAGCACCTCATCTCTTTTGCAGAAGAAATGACTGAGCAACAACCATGGGGGTCTTTCTGTCTTGCATCTAGCACACCGGTGCTATTCCACAAATGGCAAATAGCAGCAATAATTTGAAAAATGAACAGCAAAAAATCAAAGGGTTGGAAGAGACTTCAAAAATTATCTTGACCTACTGCCTGATTCTACTTAGTAGCTACACTAACCATATAATGCAAGGACATGTTTGTTTCATTCTTATACAAGATCTAGAGACAATATTATACAATATGACTTTTGTTTCATAATCTTTACAGTGAGGGACTTTCCTTTATTTCTCATTCCTTGCTTACCTTTGAAACAAAGGGAATGGATTTTATGTGACCCTTATAATCTTGCTTGCAATAGGTAAAATATTTTTGCCTTGGTTTCTTTTCATTTTAGCTATATAAAAAGTTAAAAAACAAAGAATAGCCACTGTCCTTCAAGACAGCTTTTTAATTTTATTCTCCCGGTCTTACCCAATTTCTCCAGGTATTATCACGGATGATCTCATAGGCTATAAATAGGCATGTGACATGTCTTATCTCAAAGCAACTTGACAAACGTAATAATATGGTTCCCCTAAACCCTTTTAAAAATGTAAGTAATGTGAATTGCTTCTTAACTTTAAGGCTGGTTGAAGAGATCAGACAGAAGTGTGGTGGGCTTCAGCTACAGAACGAAGATGTCTACATGGCCACCAAGTTTGCAGACTTCATCCAAAAAGTTGTGAGGAAACTGAGAGGAGAAGATCAAGAAGTGGAGCTAGTGGTGGATTATGTAAGCTTCTCCATGCTGCCTGAAATCTCCATCACTAAGACTCAAAAGCTATAAGGAAAGGCTATGCCTTTTGTTCATTTGTTTTTACATGTATGACCTTTTTGAGATAGGTATTTTATTGAGATAAAATTCAGACACTGTAAAATTCACCCTTGAATTTTTTAAAATATTTATTTATTTTAGAGAAAGAGAGAGTGAGCGAGCAGGGGGAGGGGCATAGGGGGAGGGAGAGAGAGAAACTCAAGCAGACACCCCACAGAGTGCGGAGTCTGACCCAGGGCTCAATCCCAGGACCCTGAGATCATGACCTGAACTGAAATCAAGAGTAGGCCAACTGAGCCATCCAGGCACCCCCAAATTCACCCTTTACAATGTACAGTTCAGTGGTTCAGGTTCATCACGTCTGTCTGATTATGGAAATTTGTATCACCCCATAAAGGAACCCTGAATCCACTGATAGTCATCCTCTGTTCTCTCCCCCCTACCCCTGGCCCCCAGAAACCACTAATCTCCTTTTTGTCTCCATGGATTTGCCTCTTGTAGATATTTCCTATACATGGAATCACATAATTTGTGATTGGCTCCTTTCACTTGAGCACCATGTGGTCAAGGTTCATCTATGTTGTCGTGTGTGTTGTGTATGTCACTCCTTCTTCTGGCCGGATAGTATTCCGTGGTATGGATATATCACATGTTGTTTATCCATCTCTCATTGAATGGACATTCAGGTTGTTTTCATGTCTGCCTATTATTAATAATGCTGCTATGAAAATTCATGTGTAAGTTTTTGTGTGAACATTTGTTTTCTGTTCCCTGGGGTGTATACCTAGGAATACAACTGATGAGTCATATGGTAACTCTGTTTAACTGTTGGAGGAACTACCAAGCTCTTTGCCAGAGTGGCTACACCATTTCACAATCCCACTAGCAATATAGAAAGGTTCTAATTTACCCATGTCCTTGCCAATATTTGCTATTGTCTGCCTTTCTTATTTTAGCTGCAGGTATGAAATGGCATCTCATCGTAGCTTTCACTTACATTTCCCTGATGACTAATGAGAAGCCCCTTTTCACGTGCTTATTGGTCATTTGTATATCTTCCTTGGGAAAATGTCCATCCAAATCCTTTACTCATTTTCTAATTAGGATTTTTCTGATTGTGTCTGTTTAATGTTGAGTTGTAAGGGGCTTTTGTATATTTTGGATACTAGAGCTTAATGAGGTATATGATTTGTAAATATTTTCTCCCATTCTGTGGGCTTTTATTTTTTTCACTTTTTTGTCAGTGTCCTTTGACACACAGAAGTTTTTTATTTGATTAAGGTGAATTTATCTATTCTTTTCCACTGCCACTACAAATACCTTGCTTTATTGCTTTTTGCTTTACTGTGCTTCACAGGTAGTACATTTTCCACAAATTAAATGCTTGTGGCAGCCGTGCATCGAGTAACTCTACTGGCACCCTCTTTCCAACAGTATTTGCTCATGCCTTGTCTCTGTATCACATTCTGGTAATTCCCACAATATTTCGAACTTTTTCATTTGCTATTATATTTGTTAGAGTTTGGGATCAGTGTTAATCTGTGATCAGTGATCATGACCCACTGAAAGCTCAGATGGTGGTTAATTTTTTTGCAATAAAATATTTTTTAATTGAAGTATAGTTGATAAAGTACTTTTTTTAAAAAGATTTTATTTATTTATTTGACAGAGATCACAAGTAGGCAGAGAGACAGGCAGAGGCAGAGGGGGAAGCAGGCTCCCCGCTGAGCAGAGAGCCCGATGTGGGGTTTGATCCCAGGACTCTGGGATCATGATCTGAGCTGAAGGCAGAGGCTTTAACCCACTGAGCCACTCAATAAAGTACTTTGTAAAAATGTTATTTATTTATTTGTGTACTTGCTTATTTACATACTTTCTTATTTATTTAATTTATTTGAGAGAAAGAGAGCAAGAGAGCCCAAGCAGGGGAACAACAGAGGGAGAGAGAGCAGGGAGCCCCATGTGGGGCTTAATCCCAGGACCCTAAGATCATGACCTGAGTCAGAGGCAGACGTTTAACTAAGACACCCAGGTGCCACTATTGCTAAAGTATTTTGAATTAAAGCATAGACATTGATTTTTTAGACATAATGCTATTACGTACCTAATAAACTACAGTATAGTGTAAACGTGGCTTTTATATGCACTGGGAAACCAATAATTCATTTGACTCACTTTATTGCAATATGCTCTTTATTGCAATAGTCTGGAACTGAACCTGCAGTGTCTCTGAGGGGAAGCCTGTGTACGTCTTGTCTTGCCCTTTTTGCTCCTCTATTTTTCTTTCCCTCCATTTTGTTTGTATTAAAGACAGTCTAGTATGCCATTTTAATCCCTTATTGTTTCTTTTACTATATTTTGTTAGTTAGTTTCTTAGTGGTTGCCTTGAGGAGTATAAGGAACATTTTTGTTTAAAACATTTCCAGTTCAGATTAAGGTCAACCTAATAACAATAGTAAAGAAAAACTTTGTTGTAATTTAGTTCTGCTTCCTATCCCCACATTTGTGATACTATTGCCATACAAATTACATCTCTATACATTATAAGGCCACCAACAAACTTTATAATTATTGCTTTATGCAGTTGTCTTTTAAATCAGATAGGAGAAGAGTTAAAAACAAAAATACGTGTATACTGACATATATTTCCTTTTATCAGTGTGCTCTATTTCTCCATGTGGATTCAAGAACTGTGTAGGATCCTTTCATGTTAGCCTGAAGGACCCCTTCTAGAACTTTCTGAAGAGCAGTGTGTTAGCAGTGAATTCTCTCAGTCTTTGTTCATTTGGGAATGACTTAATTTCTCCTTTGTTTTTGAAGGCTGTTTTTGCTATATATGGAATTGTTGGTTGGCAGTCTTTTCCTTTCAGCACTCTGGATATGCCATTATATTGTCTTCTGGCCTCCATGGTTTCTGAGCATTAGTCATCTGTTAATTTTATTAAGGATCCATTTTATGTGACAGGTTACTTCTCTCCTGCTGCTTTCAAGATTCCCTCGTTATCTCTGGCGTTTGACCATTTCCTTATGTTTCTAAAATGGATCTCTTTGAGTTCATCCTGCCTGAACTTCTTGGATGTATGGCTTAATGTTAGGGACATTTTCATTCATTATTTCTTCAAATATTCTTCCTGCCTCTATCCTCCTCTCCTCTCCTTCTGGAACTCCCTTTACGCATGTGTTGGTACATTCAGTGGTGTCCCATAGGTCTTCTTTTGTCTTCCTGTTTTCAGACTGGATAATCTCTATCAACCTATTGTCCAGTTTGCTAGTTCTTTGTTCCGCTTGCTTGAATCTACTACCGAGCCCATATAGTGAATTTTTAAAAAAATGTTAGTTATTGCACTTTCCAGCTCCAGCATTTCTCTTTGGTTCTTTTTTTTTTTTTTTTAAGAATTCTTATCTCTTTATTGATATTCTCTATTTGGTGAGGCATTGTTCTTTCACATTCCTTTAATTTTTTAGATGTAGTTTCCTTTTGTTATCTGAACATATTTGTAAAAACTTATTTAAAATGTTTCTCTGATAAATCCAGCATCTAGGTCTTTTCCAGGATGGTTTCTATTGGCTGTAGTCTGTCCTATGTATTGGCCACTCTTTATTCTTTCATGTTTCTTCATGTATCTTGCGATCTTTTGTCGAAAACCAGCCATTTTAAATAACAGAATGTGGCAACTCTGGAAATAAGACCCCTCTTTTCCCAGGGATTATTGTTGTTGCTTTTTCTTTGTTTAGGGACTTTCTCAGACTAATCCTGTAAAGCCTGTATCCTTTGTTGTTTGCTGCCACCGAAGTCTCTACTTAGTGCTAACTTAGTCATCAGCTAATAATCAGACATCAGTTTCCTTAAATTTCTGGAACTGGTAAGTCTCTGAGCCTTTACTGAAGGACTCAGGTAGTTTGTGTAGAGCAAGCTCTGGGTCAGGTCACATAAAGACAAACATGGAGTATAGAGCTTGACATTGGGAAGCTCTGTGGAGATAAGACCTCTGGGGAGCTTCTGGGCACCACTTGTCCCCCTCTGGTGACTAACAGACGGCTGGTTTTCATAGCCACCGTGGTTGTAAGGATTTTGGTTTTCAAGTTACTGCGGAGCTGTCGAGAGAGATAGGAAAGAGTAGGGCAATTAATACACCATAGAACTCACTGAGCTTACAGAGATTCAGCTGTTTTTCTTGAATAAATGGATTCTTTCAAGCTTTTGGTTAATTTCCAGAGTCTTAAGAAACATGATTTTGACAATAGTTTCTAATGTTCTTGTGGCTTTTATGAAGGAGCAGATTTTTAGTGGTCCATAGTCTACTATTCCAGAAATAATTCACCCATGTGTTTTTAATAAAATTTAGGTAAATTTGGGAAGCAGTTAAGCATCCTCTGGTTAAGAACATGAATTTGGTGTCAGACCCACCTAACATTGAATCCACGCAGCATTGCTTACCAGCCATGTGACCTGTGGCAAGTTACTTCACTTCTCTAAGCCTTGGTTTCCTCATATTGGATATGACAATAGTAATATCTACCTCACAGAGTAGTTGGGAGAATCAAATTAGATAATATATGTAAGGGGCACCTGGGTAGCTCAGTCAGTTAAGCATCTGTCTTCAGCTCGGGTCCTGATCCCAGCGTCCTGGGATCAAGTTGGGCTCCCTGCTCTATGGGAAACCTTCTTCTCCCTCTCCCTCTGCCTGCCACTCTCCCGCTTGTGCTTGCTCTCTCTGTCCCTCTCTGCCAAATAAATAAATAAAATCTTAAAAAAAAAAAGACAATACATGTAAGACCCTTAACATAGTTCCAGAATGATGACTTTACAGAAGTGAACTATATGCAGAGACTAGACACATCAAGTCAGATAAAGATTCCTTCATTATATCCTACATAAACACAATGGAAATTTTTCACAGAAATATTTCTTACCTGTGGGATAAGAGTAGATACCATTTGATATTTTTTATTTCTTCTTTAAGTATTACCAATTTCTCTACATGAAATTGTTTGAAAATCATTATATTTACTGTTTATACCTCTCATTGTTATGAAATTTTATTCTAATAATGCTCTTTTACATGTTTTTTCAGTTATTCCTCATAAATGTATGTAGTAGGTAGCATTATCCCCTTTTAATTTTTTTTGAAGATTTTATTTATTTGTTTTAGAGAGAGAACAGAGAGAGAGAGAAAGTGCACACGTGCAGGTTGGGGGAAGATGGAGAGAATCTCAAGCTGATTCCCTGCTAAGTGGGGTACCCACCAGACCTGATCTCACAGTCCTGAGATCATGACCTGAGCCAAAATCAAGAGTCAGTCCCTTAGTCCACTGAGACACCCAGGCACCCCTTCCCTTCGCACGGTTGAAAAAACTGAAGCTCATAGTAGTTAATGGACTAACCTAAATTCATTTGCTAGGGAACGGTCGAGAATAGAATTAAGGCAACACATTTGTAAGAGAGAGAGAAAGTGAAAAATGAAGAGGAACTTAAGGAAACAAAACTTAAAACGGCACCATTCTAAAAGGAAACTTAATCCACAAAGGCAATTTCAAGGATTCAAATGAAAGCAATGGCTGTGCCTCCATAGATGTTGCCACTAGATGGTGATGTTTCCATTATCTGGAGGTCTTTCGAGTTCTCTCATTTGCATAAGGAAGAAAATCTGCGGTATTTTTAAGGCTGAACCTCGGGCACTTTGGTCATCAGAGATGGTAGCCTCCTGGCTCAGTGGCCAATCTGAGCATCATGAGGCCCAAATCTTACATATGCTTGTGTCTTCTGGAGAGTAGGAACTAAAATCCTATCGACATAACATCTGCTGCATTAGTGAGTAAACTTCTTTATTGCTATTTGGCATCAAATGGATAAGCAGAGAAATCCATTGAATCTATAAATATAATTCTCTATCTTAGATTTCGAAGGAGGTCAATGAAATGACAGTGAAAATGCCGTATCAGTGTTTCATAAATGGACAGTTCACAGATGCTGAGGACGGAAAGACCTATGATACTATCAACCCAACAGACGGATCTGTGAGTAATTCCTTAGTGTGTGCAGTGACCACTGGTCATGAATTTTTAATTTATGCACAGTTGTAAAATTGACAGTCTTAAGAAGTTACTTTATCCTATCACTTTGCCTCTCTGAGCACTTACTCTAAATGCTCTCTGTGTATTTCTTTCAACTCTTCAATTCTGGTACTGGTTGCTAGCTATAATAACCTATTTTATTGAATGACTATTTATGCTGAATTTAGACAGATAACTATACCTAGACACATCAGAGGCACACCCTCAATAAAACTACATGCAGAAAAGAGTTTTCAGACTCCACAAGCTTGTGGCAAGAAATTCAGCTTCCCTAAGCACCAGAAGAAATAGACATAGTCTTCCTAAATGTGCCTTTCCACAGTGTAGTGTGACATGAGGAGTCCCAAATTTCAGGCTAACAATTTCCTTGTTAAATTTTGTCTTTACTATATTACTGAGTGTATTGATTTTCTGTCGTTAATTCTTTGGATTTTATAAGTAACACCCTATTTTTCCTATTAATATGATATTAGTTTTAAGAGGCATATTTATATATCTCTAAATAAATGACCTATTACCTTATTTTTATCTTGAAACAGACAATAGGCAAAGTAGCCTATGCTTCTTTGGTGGATGTCGATAAAGCTGTAGCAGCTGCAAAAGATGCCTTTGAAAAAGGTGAATGGGGAAGAATGAATGCAAGAGAAAGAGGAAGATTGATGTACAGGTGTGGTTTTTAAAAACACAGATCTGCTATCTTTGGATATTGGCTAACATTGCCAAGATTTTTAAAATTTCACCCAAATATTCTCATACGCACCTACTATATGCCTTCTGTTACACACATCATATAAAGTTCCATATATGTGAGTTCCTGATTTTTGTGTTATTGTTTGTAACAGTCAGGGTTCCAGTAGGCAGAAAAGTTCAGTAAAGAACCATTTAAAAGATGTGGGCAAGTTCGAGGGGTAATGAAGTACCCAGTTAGGGGCAGCAACAGGGGGAAGCTATTCGTACCCTAAGGTCTGGGACAGAGAAAGGGGCTATTGCTGGAACCTGGCAAGATCTGTAGCTGTGGAAGACCACACTCCAGTGGTTTTTGATGGAGGGACCCAGCAGCGGCTGAACCACAACCTATCTGCGAGGGAGCTGAGGAATGGAATCCCTGATCTCTTTCTCTCCCTGAGGATACTGCCCACTGGCTTCTCCTTAGTCAAGCCCAGTGACAGAGCATGGGATCCAGGGGATGGAATCTATAAAGGTCATCCTCCCAGGTCACAGAGCGGTGTGGAGGGTGGATACAGAACAGCAAACAGGGAATATGTAGCACTTTTGTTGTTTTCAAAGACAAATTTCAAATCTGCTTGATCTGTAGGGAGTAGGAGTGAGAAGGAAAAATACTAAGGCTTGAAAAGCGTATTATAAATCAGTAACCGAGTATGCCAAGATTGATTAGATGCGAGCATAAACTCACTTTTCTCCTTACCCAGAGCCAAATCGTTGACCTTAGTAGGATCTGGAAGAAACACTGAGGGGGAGGCGGCTTCCGAGCCCAACTTTAGAATGGTCCAAAAGGAACAACTCAGAGAACCACTGAAGGATGAAAAGAAAACCAATGGTTGAGGGGAGCACAAAGGATGAATTTTCACTCTTTCAGAGCCATGAGACAATCCTTGACTTATCTTGCCCCAGAATCTAGACACCTAACAGAAATCTGTTGTGGTGTCTCTAATTCACCCCGTGTATTCCCATACCAACAAGAAATCCTCGTGTTCATGGATTCTTATGGGTTTTACTCACTAACATCTCCCTATATATTCATGAACTGGCCACATTCCCACTGTTTTCTGTCATCGATCTCCTTGCTTTACTGTGGCTCAGTCACTGTTCTACTTCTTATATGTGTATGGGGCAAATGGTAGAGGCTTCCCACACTTCTTCTTTTTTGTAACTCTTGAAACAAATTATTTATGAGATGATTTGTTTCCTGTCTTCCCTGCCGGACCATATTCACCATGAGGACAGAGACCTCGTGCATGTGTGTTCACCTCTGAATTCTCAGCCCTTAGGAGGGTGCCCAGTACCTAGTAGGAGCTCAGTCAGTATTTGTTGAATGAATTTCTTTCCCTGACCATACAGACTTGCAGACCTACTGGAAGAGAACCAAGAAGAGTTGGCAACCATTGAAGCCCTTGATTCGGGCGCTGTCTACACCCTGGCTCTGAAGACTCACATCGGAATGTCTGTGCAAACATTCAGATACTTCGCTGGCTGGTGTGACAAGATTCAGGTAAGCACAAAGGTTATCTGTCACCATGGAGATCATCCCAAAAGGAAAATGGCCAAACATTTAGTCATTCTTAAAGGCACTGTTTTAGAACCACCTACTGGGTTTTCTCATCTCATCCTTCTAACAATCATCTGTGGTAGGTAGATAGCTGTTATCCCTTATTGCAGGTAAGGAAACAGATGCTTGAGAACAACGAATGACTTGTATACGGTCACATTGTTAGTAAGTAAACCATAGAGCCTAGGATTTGAACTCAATATTTTCTGAAACAAAGTTTAATGATGTTTTTTATACTTTCACATCTCTAAAGGCATCTCACAGTCTTCTAGACAGAGGGTGTCAGGGAGAGATTGAAAACTGAAATGCCAACAGAAGCCAGAGAGCCAACGTACATGGTCTAAGTCAGCTGGGTATAAGAAAAATAATTTCCTAAGATTTAGGTACAACAAAAATTTCATTTCCCTTCTTACTATAAGAAAGTAAATAGGGGGGTGCCTGGGTGGCTCAGTTGGTTAAGTGTCTGCCTTCGGCTCGGGTCATGATCTCAGAGTCCTGGGATGGAGCCCTGCATTGGCTCTCTGCTCAGCAGGGAGCCTGCTTTCCTCTCTCTCTCTCTCTGCCTGCCACTCTGCCTACTTGTGATCTCTCTCTCTTGTCAAATAAATAAATAAAAACTTATAAAAAAAAAAAGAAAGTAAATAGAACATGTATGATGATAAGTGGCAACTACACTTGATCTCAGAACTGGGGATATAAGAGTTAAAGGAAAGGTTCATAACAAAGAGAAGCATGTATGCTGCTCATAGATTCATGATAACCGCAGTGGCACTCGGTCACAGCCACCCTCCCAGCAGAGAAGAGGAAATGGGGCAGGGAGAGAGAGACAAAGGAGCTTTAAAAAGCAATCCCACCCTCCCTTGTGCTTATATCTCCCATTGACCTTCTTTGTCTGCTAAGAAGACTGGGAAACAATATTTTATTTGGATAAGTTGCTGTCACCACTGTTAATATATAGAGTCAGAGAGACCTGGGTCCAAGTGTCAGCTTTGCCACTTACCAGCTAACGTCATTAAGTTATTTTATTTCTCTAAACCTCACTTTCCCCTTCCATACAATGCTCACACTAATACAAACCCTGCATGTTATGTAGTGAGTCTTAGCGTCAAGTTTGCAACAGACAAAGGCTTGCACTTGAATGTGGGTTTTATGATTCTTCCGTCACAAAGTCATACATATTAAGCATTTAGTAGTGGTGAGTTGGGTCCATCCTTTATCCTCAATCATGAAATCCAAACAGCTCCAAACCTGAACATTAATTGGTTTGGGGTGATTCAAACTCATTTGTTGCCAAAAACTGACCTGAACCAACATGGATCTGTTGATAATTTGTGTTTCTATCACTTAGAGGGAATATCCATATGTTTCGCTAAATAAATATCCCAATAATCATAAGTTGGATTATGAGGGGCTGCTCCAGACCCTACTGGGCGTCACCGATAATGTAACGTAAGGTATATGTGTTATATTACGTTTCCATTGTCCAAATCATTCTAAATCCCAAAACACACTTGACCCCAAGGATTTCGGGTAAGAGACGGACGCGTGTAATTATTTTTTTTTTAATTTTATTTTTCATGAACATATAATATCTTTTTATCCCCAGGGGTACAGGTCTGTGAATCGCCAGGTTTACACACTTCACAGCACTCACCATAGCACATACCCTCCCCAATGTCCATAATCCCACCCCCCCACCCACCCCATCAACCCTCAGTTTGTTTTGTGAGATTAAGAGTCACTTATGGTTTGTCTCCCTCCCAATCCCATCTTGTTTCATTTACTCTTCTCCTACCCCCTTAACCCCCCATGTTGCATCTCCTCTCCCTCATATCAGGGAGATCATATGATAGTTGTCTTTCTCCGATTGACTTATTTCGCTAAGCATGATACCCTCTAGTTCCATCCATGTCATCACAAATGGCAAGATTTCATTTCTTTTGATGGCTGCATAGTATTCCATTGTGTATATATACCACATCTTCTTTATCCATTCATCTGTTGATGGACATCTAGGTTCTTTCCATAGTTTGGCTATTGTAGACATTGCTGCTATAAACATTCGGGTGCACGTGCCCCTTCGGATCACTGCGTTTGTATCTTTAGGGTAAATACCCAGCAGTGCAATTGCTGGGTCATAGGGTAGTTCTATTTTCAACATTTTGAGGAACCTCCATGCTGTTTTCCAGAGTGGTTGCACCAGCTTGCATTCCCACCAACAGTGTAGGAGGGTTCCCCTTTCTCCGCATCCTCGCCAGCATCTGTCATTTCCTGACTTGTTAATTTTAGCCATTCTGACTGGTGTGAGGTGGTATCTCATTGTGGTTTTGATTTGTATTTCCCTGATGCCGAGTGATGTGGAGCACTTTTTCATGTGTCTGTTCGCCATGTGGATGTCTTCTTTGCAGAAATGTCTGTTCATGTCCTCTGCCCATTTCTTGATTGGATTATTTGTTCTTTGGGTGTTGAGTTTGCTAAGTTCTTTATAGATTTTGGACACTAGCCCTTTATCTGATATGTCATTTGCAAATATCTTCTCCCATTCTGTCAGTTGTCTTTTGGTTTTGTTAACTGTTTCCTTTGCTGTGCAAAAGCTTTTGATCTTGATGAAATCCCAATAGTTCATTTTTGCCCTTGCTTCCCTTGCCTTTGGCGATGTTCCTAGGAAGATGTTGCTGCGGCTGAGGTCGAAGAGGTTGCTGCCTGTGTTCTCCTCAAGGATTTTGATGGATTCCTTTCTCACATTGAGGTCCCTCATCCATTTTGAGTCTATTTTCGTGTGTGGTGTAAAGAAATGATCCAATTTCATTTTTCTGCATGTGGCTGTCCAATTTTCCCAACACCATTTGTTGAAGAGGCTGTCTTTTTTCCATTGGATATTCTTTCCTGCTTTGTCGAAGATTAGTTGACCATAGAGTTGAGGGTCTATTTCTGGGCTCTCTATTCTGTTCCATTGATCTATGTGTCTGTTTTTGTGCCAGTACCATGCTGTCTTGATGATGACAGCTTTGTAATAGAGCTTGAAGTCCGGAATTGTGATGCCACCAACTTTGGCTTTCTTTTTCAATATTGCTTTGGCTATTCGAGGTCTTTTCTGGTTCCATATAAATTTTAGGATTATTTGTTCCATTTCTTTGAAAAAAATGGATGGTACTTTGATAGGAATTGCATTAAATGTGTAGATTGCTTTAGGTAGCATAGACATTTTCACAATATTTATTCTTCCAATCCAGGAGCATGGAACATTTTTCCATTTCTTTGTGTCTTCCTCAATTTCTTTCATGAGTACTTTATAGTTTTCTGTGTATAGATTCTTAGTCTCTTTGGTTAGATTTATTCCTAGGTATCTTATAGTTTTGGGTGCAATTGTAAATGGGATTGACTCCTTAATTTCTCTTTCTTCTGTCTTGTTGTTGGTGTAGAGAAATGCAACTGATTTCTGTGCATTGATTTTATATCCTGACACTTTACTGAATTCCTGTACAAGTTCTAGCAGTTTTGGAGTGGAGTCTTTTGGGTTTTCCACATATAGTATCATATCATCTGCGAAGAGTGATAGTTTGACTTCTTCTTTGCCAATTTGGATGCCTTTAATTTCCTTTTGTTGTCTGATTGCTGAGGCTAGGACTTCTAGTACTATGTTGAATAGCAGTGGTGATAATGGACATCCCTGCCGTGTTCCTGACATTAGCGGAAAAGCTTTCAGTTTTTCTCCATTGAGAATGATATTTGCGGTGGGTTTTTCATAGATGGCTTTGATAATATTGAGGTATGTGCCCTCTATCCCTACACTTTGAAGAGTTTTGATCAGGAAGGGATGCTGTACTTTGTCAAATGCTTTTTCAGCATCTATGGAGAGTATCATATGGTTTTTGTTCTTTCTTTTATTAATGTATCACATTGATTGATTTGCGGATGTTGAACCAACCTTGCAGCCCTGGAATAAATCCCACTTGGTTGTGGTGAATAATCCTTTTAATGTACTATTGAATCCTATTGGCTAGTATTTTGGCGAGAATTTTTGCATCTGTGTTCATCAAGGATATTGGTCTGTAGTTCTCTTTTTTGATGGGATCCTTGTCTGGTTTTGGGATCAAGGTGATGCTGGCCTCATAAAATGAGTTTGGAAGTTTTCCTTCCATTTCTATTTTTTGGAACAGTTTCAGGAGAATAGGAATTAGTTCTTCTTTAAATGTTTGGTAGAATTCCCCCGGGAAGCCATCTGGCCCTGGGCTTTTGTTTGTTTGGAGATTTTTGATGACTGTTTCAATCTCCTTACTGGTTATGGGTCTGTTCAGGCTTTCTATTTCTTCCTGGTTCAGTTGTGGTAGTTTATATGTCTCTAGGAATGCATCCATTTCTTCCAGATTGTCAAATTTGTTGGCGTAGAGTTGCTCATAGTATGTTCTTATAATTGTCTGTATTTCTTTGGTGTTCGTTGTGATCTCTCCTCTTTCATTCATGATTTTATTTATTTGGGTCCTTTCTCTTTTCTTTTTGATAAGTCTGGCCAGGGGTTTATTGATCTTATTAATTCTTTCAAAGAACCAGCTCCTAGTTTCGTTGATTTGTTCTATTGTTTTTTTGGTTTCTATTTCATTGATTTCTGCTCTGATCTTTATGATTTCTCTTCTCCTGCTGGGTTTAGGGTTTCTTTCTTGTTCTTTCTCTAGCTCTTTTAGGTGTAGGGTTAGGTTGTGTACCTGAGACCTTTCTTGTTTCTTGAGAAAGGCTTGTACCGCTATATATTTTCCTCTCAGGACTGCCTTTGTTGTGTCCCACAGATTTTGAACCGTTGTGTTTTCATTATCATTTGTTTCCATGAATTTTTCAACTCTTCTTTAATTTCCTGGTTGACCCATTCATTCTTTAGAAGGATGCTGTTTAGTCTCCATGTAATTGGGTTCTTTCCAAATTTCCTCTTGTGATTGAGTTCTAGCTTTAGAGCATTGTGGTCTGAAAATATGCAGGGAATGATTCCAATCTTTTGATAACGGTTGAGACCTGATTTAGGACCGAGAATATGATCTATTCTGGAGAATGTTCCATGTGCACTAGAGAAGAATGTGTATTCTGTTGCTTTGGGATGAAATGTTCTGAATATATCTGTGATGTCCATCTGGTCCAGTGTGTCATTTAAGGCCTTGATTTCCTTGTTGATCTTTTGCTTGGATGATCTGTCCATTTCAGTGAGGGGAGTGTTAAAGTCCCCTACGATTATTGTATTATTGTCGATGTGTTTCTTTGATTTTGTTATTAGTTGGTTTATATAGTTGGCTGCTCCCATGTTAGGGGCATAGATATTTAAAATTGTTAGATCTTCTTGTTGGACAGTTCCTTTGAGTATGATATAGTGTCCTTCCTCATCTCTTATTATAGTCTTTGGCTTAAAATCTAATTGATCTGATATAAGGATTGCCACTCCTGCTTTCTTCTGATGTCCATTAGCATGGTAAATTCTTTTCCACCCCCTCACTTTAAATCTGGAGGTGTCTTCAGGTTGAAGATGAGTTTCTTGTAGGCAACATATAGATGGGTTTTGTTTTTTTATCCATTCTGATACCCTGTGTCTTTTGATTGGGGCATTTAGCCCATTAACATTCAGGGTAAGTATTGAGAGATATGAATTTAGTGCCATTGTATTGCCTGTAAGGTGACTGTTATTGTATATTGTGTCTGTTCCTTTCTGATCTACTACTTTTAGGGTCTCTCTTTGCTTAGAGGACCCCTTTCAATATTTCCTGTAGAGCTGGTTTGGTATTTGCAAATTCTTTCAGTTTTTGTTTGTCCTGGAAGCTTTTAATCTCTCCTATTTTCAATGATAGCCTAGCTGGATATAGTATTCTTGGCTGCATGTTTTTCTCGTTTAGTACTCTGAATATATCATGCCAGCTCTTTCTGGCCTGCCAGGTCTCTGTGGATAAGTCTGCTACCAATCTAATATTTTTACCATTGTATGTTACAGACTTCTTTTCCCGGGCTGCTTTCAGGATCTTCTCTTTGTCACTAAGACTTGTAAATTTTACTATTAGGTGACGGGGTGTGGACCTATTCTTATTGATTTTGAGGGGGGTTCTCTGAACCTCCTGGATTTTGATGCTTGTTCCCTTTGCCATATTGGGGAAATTCTCTCCAATAATTCTCTCCAATATACCTTCTGCTCCCCTCTCTGTTTCCTCTTCTTCTGGAATCCCAATTATTCTAATGTTGTTTCGTCTTATGGTGTCACTTATGTCTCGAATTCTCCCCTCATGGTCCAGTAGCTGTTTGTCCCTCTTTTGCTCAGCTTCTTTATTCTCTGTCATTTGGTCTTCTATATTGCTAATTCTTTCTTCTGCCTCATTTATCCTAGCAGTGAGAGCCTCCATTTTTGATTGCACCTCATTAATAGCTTTTTTTATTTCAACTTGGTTAGATTTTAGTTCTTTTATTCCTCCAGAAAGGGCTCTTATATCTCCCGAGAGCGTTTCTCTAATATCTTCCATGCCTTTTTCAAGCCTGGCTAGAACCTTGAGAATCGTCATTCTGAACTCTAGATCTGACATATTACCAATGTCTGTATTGATTAGGTCCCTAGCCTTTGGTACTGCCTCTTGTTCTTTTTTTTGTGGTGAATTTTTCCGCCTTGTCATTTTGTCCAGATAAGAGCAGATGAAGGAGCAAGTAAAATACTAAAAGGGTGGCAACAACCCCAGGAAAATATGCTTTAGCCAAATTAGAAGAGATCCCAAATCGTGAGGGGGAGAAAGGGGATAAAAAGAGGTTCAGAAAGAAGGAAAAAAAAAAAAAAAAGAAAAAAAAAAAAAAA
>NW_019154091.1:180706-183793 GCF_002288905.1 Enhydra lutris kenyoni
AAAAAAAGAAAACCAATAAAGAAAAAAATATAAAAAGGAAAAAAATATATATATATTAGATAAACTAGTTAAAAAACGTTAAAAAAGAAAAGGGTAAAAGTTAAAAAAGTTTAGCAGAAGAAGAAAAATAAATCGAAAAAAAAAAATTAAATTAACTGCAAGGCTAAAGAATCATGGGGAGAAAGCCATGAGTTCCGTGCTTTGCTTTCTCCTCCTTTGGAATTACGCTGCTCTCCTTGGTATTGAAACTGTACTCCTTGGTAGGTGAACTTGGTCCTGGCTGGGCTTCTTGTTGATCTTCTGGGGGAGGGGCCTGTTGTAGTGATTCTCAAGTGCCTTTGCCCCAGGCGGAGTTGCACCGCCCTTAGCCGGGCCGGGCTGAGTAATCCGCTCGGGTTTGCTTTCGGGAGCTTTTGTTCCCTGAGCGCTTTCCGTAGAGTTCCGGAGGGCGGGAATGAAGATGGCGGCCTCCCGGTCTCCGGCCCGGAGGAGCCGAGAGCCCGGGGCCCCACTCCTCAGTGCGCCCTCAGAGAACAGCGCCGATTTACTCCCGTCACCCTGCCTCCGGCCGCGCTCCGAGCTGACCGAGCCTGCAACCGGTTCAAGGTAACCCCGAGCTTAGAGCTTACTCCTCGGCTCTGTCTCTGTAGCCGGCTTCCCTGTTCTAATACCTGTAAGCTCTGCGACACTCAGACACCCCTGATCCTTCTGTGACCCTGCGGGACCTGAGGCCACGCTGACCCTGCGTGGGCTTCACCCCGGTTAAGCCTCTGGAGCGATGTCCCTCAGCGGAACAGACTTTTAAAAGTCCCGATTTTGTGCTCCGTTGCTCCGTCGCTTGCCGGGAGCCGGCCCCTCCCCCCGCGGTCTATCTTCCCGTCGCTTTGGATTCACTTCTCCGCCCGTCCTACCTTTCAGAAAGTGGTTGATTTTCTGTTTCTAGAGTCGCTGTTCTTCTTCTCTTCGATCTCCCATTGGATTTGTAGGTGTTTGCAATCTTTAGATAAGCTATCTAGCTGATCTCCCGCTACCTGAAGTAGTCTCAGCCTGCTACTTCTCCGCCATCTTGACTCCTCCCCCGGACGCGTGTAATTATTAACAGCTATACTCTTTCCTGTGGCCGAACAAATGAATGGCTTCATTTAAAGACTACTGTTGTGAATTAGCTGGGATTAAGTCTTGGCTGCATGTAACAGAAACTCAAGCAGGACTTTGTTTTTACCTAATTTTCAAGGAGCACAAGGCAAGTAGTCAACGCTGGTATATGACACATAGTTTCCCTCTCTTCCTGCCAGACCATCCTTAGCACTGGTGACTGGCGCCCTCAAGGCTGTGTCATGGTCTCCTGATAAGCGCTGCACTTACCAGCCATTTCAGGGATGTTCTGAGCAGAAGGAAGGCCCAAGAGAGTGTGGGGGTTTATGGTAAAAGAGCACGGGTCAGAGTAAGTCAGCCTACTGTAAAGAGTGTTCCCTTTCCGATGCCTTGTGCTTATATCTTCCATTGGCTGTCCCTGTCTGCCCTGGAAACTGGAAAACAGAATTTTATCTGGGCACATGGCTCTTACCATTATTAATATAGGGTTTCTGTTACTAAGGACAGAGGGAAGAATGGATACTGGGCAGGCAGTTAACATTCTCTGTCATGTCAAGAAATTAGGAATGGAGGTAATTAAATGAGAGTTACGTTTGGTATATTGGAGTACCTGGGTGGCTCGGTCAGCTGGGTGTCTGCGTTCTGCAGATCATGATCTTGGGATCCTGGCATCAAGTCCCATGGCTGGCTTCCTGCTTAGCGGGGAGTCTGCTTTTCCCTCTCCCTCTGCCCCTTCCCCCCAACCTCATGCTCTCTCTCTCTCTCAAACAAATAAATAAAATCTTAAGAAAAAGAACTATGTTTAGTATTTAGAGATAGATAGATAGATAGATATAAGGATGTTTATTCTCCTGTGTCTTACTTCCCTCCAGAAAGAAATAGCAGTTCCTTTTCTTGGGGTGGATGTATTTCTTATAAACTAAACACTGCCTTTTTCATACCAGCTACGAAAAGTTAAGACAGGTGGGGAGAAAATGGATTCCTTGAGATTAGATTTACTCATTTGAATTAGTAAAATAGAAATCACCCCCCCCTTTTTTTTTTTTTACTTTTTTAGGGTTCTACCATTCCAATCAACCAGGCCCGTCCAAACCGCAATCTGACCTTCACCAAGAAGGAGCCACTTGGGTAAGACAAGGAGAGTGCCCTGGGTGACCGGTGTGAGTTGTGTTGGTTGGAGACAACTAAGGATGCAGTCTTTCTACCCCTGCAGCGTCTGTGCCATTATCATACCCTGGAATTACCCGCTGATGATGCTGGCGTGGAAGAGCGCGGCATGCTTGGCGGCAGGCAATACCTTAGTGCTCAAGCCAGCGCAGGTGAGATGCAAGGGGCCGGGGGCAGGATCTCCTTCTCACCTATCCACTTGAAAACAGAGACACACGTTTATAAACGTTATGTCTTTAAAAACAAACAGGGTCATAGGGAAGCTCTATTTTTAATTTCTTGAGGAATCTCCACACTGTTCTCCAAAGTGGCTGCACCAACTTGCATTCCCACCAACAGTGGAAGAGGGTTCCCCTTTCTCCACATCCTCTCCAACACACGTTGCTTCCTGTCTTAATAATTTTGGCCATTCTAACTGGTGTAAGGTGGTATCTCAATGTGGTTTTAATTTGAATCTCCCTGATGGCTAGTGATGATGAACATTTTTTCATGTGTCTGATAGCCATTTGTATGTCTTCATTGGAGAAGCGTCTGTTCATATCTTCTGCCCATTTTTTGATATGATTATCTGTTTTGTGTGTGTTGAGTTTGAGGAGTTCTTTATAGATCCTGGATATCAACCTTTTGTCTGTACTGTCATTTGCAAATATCTTCTCCCATTCCATGGGTTGCCTCTTTGTTTTGTTGACTGTTTCCTTTGCTGTGCAGAAGCTTTTGATCTTGATGAAGTCCCAAAAGTTCATTTTCACTTTTGTTTCCTTTGCCTTTGGAGACATGTCTTGACAGCTATATGTAGAAGAATGAAACTCGACCATTCTCTTACAC
>NW_019154091.1:184193-217967 GCF_002288905.1 Enhydra lutris kenyoni
ATCCATTTTGAGTTTATCTTTGTGTACGGTGTAAGAGAATGGTTGAGTTTCATTCTTCTACATATAGCTGTCCAGTTTTCCCAGCACCATTTATTGAAGAGACTGTCTTTTTTCCACTGTATATTTTTTCCTGTTTTGTCGAAGATTATTTGACCATAGAGTTGAGGGTCCATAAAAAAATAAATAAATAAAATAAAATAAAAAATAAAAACAAACAGGCTTGTATATTATGACATCTTTAAAGATATCATAGGCACCTTTTCATATTAAATGTTCTTTTTTTAATAGCTGCCTAATGCACCCCATAGATATCCCACAATTTAAATTTCCATGATAAGGGAAGCAAGCATAGGATGCTCTGGTGAAATCCACTGCATTTCTACAAGCCAATTCAATTCTTGCAAAGTGCCAAATGCCCAATAATTGGGTACTTATTTAGAGTAACGATGAGACATCAAAAGAAAAAGTATTATATAGGCATTCAAGTTTTAATTATTAAAAGTATTTTAAAGATAGGGAAGATGAGGGAAAAGGATACAAAAGAATGTACATAATTGTGGCAACTATGTAAGAATATGTACATGTGGATAATAAGGAAATAATAATTACTAATAAAAATAATTCCAATGATAGAGTTCTCAAAAAAATTTTTAATACTACAGGAGCTTTTCAGGAAAAAGCATATGTTGGCCAACTTTTATACCTGACTGAGTATTGACTGTATACGTCAACATTCGTAGACATTCTAAGGTGCACACGTCCTGGAGAAAACTTGGTCTCTAATCTAGAAGAGTTACATTACCTGTCACATCTCCTTTATTTCTTCTTTTAGAACTTAAGAAATTACAGTTTCATTTGTTATTGCTACTTAGTCATACTGACCAGAGGCATCTTGTTTTACTCGTCAGAAACACTTTCATTTTAAAAAATAATTATACATTAAAAAATTTCTAAATAGAAATGTACAGAGAGGTGGATGGTAAAAAAAATCTCCCTCCTATTCTTAATCCCCCAACCAGCCAATTTACCTCCCCAGGGGCAACTGCTGTTATTAATTATTATTTATTAGGTTCTTCGGTAATTCCAGAGATACTCTATGCATATACAAATATGTGTATATGCAAACAACTTATATATATAACATACAATAAAAATATGATATGCAATAAATATATATATATTTTTTTAAGATTTTATTTATTTATTTGTCAGAGAGAGAGAGAGTGAGCACAGGCAGACAGAGTGGCAAAGGGAGAAGCAGGCTCCCTGCGGAGCAAGGAGCCCGATGCGGGACTCGATCCCAGGACGCTGGGATCATGACCTGAGCCTAAGGCAGCTGCTTAACCAATTGAGCCACCCAGGTGTCCCTATATATATATTTTTTAACCCATTAAAAAATCACAGAGAGGGGAGAGGGGGATATGGGAAATTGCCAATCAATAGGTATAAAGTTTCAATTATGCAAGAATAAGTTCTAGAGATCTGCTGTGTATCGTTTTGCCTGCAGTTAACAATATTATATCATACACTTAAAATTTGGTAAGAGGGTAAATGTTGTGTTAAGTGTTTTTACAACACAATATCATAGTAGCATTCTATACATACTTAGCAAAAGGAAAAAAAATCTTCCTTTTTTATTAAACAATTTCCATTATGTAAATAAACGATATCCTATAATATTCCCTTGTATAGCTAAACCATATTTTATTTAACCAATCCCTAATTAATGGATATTTAGATTTTCCTGCCCTTTTGCAATTATAAACAATGCTATAGTTAATACCCTTATAAATATGACATCATGCACATATGCACGTGTATTTAAAGGAAATGTTTCTAATAGCACCATCACTTAGTTACAAGACACATATATTTGTGGGACTTCTGGGTGGCCCAGTCAGCTGGGTATCTGACTCTTGACTTCTGCTCAGATCATGATCTTAGGGTCATGAGACTGAGCCCTGCCATGGAGTTTGCTTAAGATTTTATCTCCCTTTCCCTGTCTTCCCCCTGCTCACACGATCTTACCTCTTTCTCTCTCTCTAAAAGGAAAGAAAAGGTGTTGACGGGCAGGGGAGGGGGTTTCCTGTGTGGCATAGTCAGTTGGGCGTTGACTCTTGGTTTCAGCTTAGGTCATGATCTCAGGGTCCTGAAATCAAGCCCATGTCCTGCTCTGGGTTCTGCAGGAGTCTGCTTGTCCCTCACCCTCCCCTTCCCCACCTCCCCTGTCTGTCCGCCTCCCCCACCCCGCACATGTGTGCTCTTTCTCAAATAAATAAGTCTTTAAAAGATAGATAGCTAGATAAATAGATATTGACAAATCCTTCCATGGCAATGGTACCAGTTCAGCAACTTTCTATAGAAGTGCTGTTTCCCCATTAAATAGCAGGAAGCCAGTAGAGTGAAGAGAAGAGGCAGATAACCTAGCCTTGGGGTGCTCAACCTGGCCGCACATTAGAATCATCTGGAGTTCTTATTTTAAAATACTGGTATCTCTTGGCAGAGACACTGATGTAATTGGTCTAGGTCAGAGCCCAGGCACTGGTATTGCTTGAAAGCTTCACATTTGTTTCTAAGACAGAGTTGAGAGTCATTAAATGATACCCAATGAGAGTGCTAAGCATTGAAGAACTTCAGTGATTATATATTATGTTCAAAAATTAAGGATACTTATTGAGGGCGTACTACTTGCCAAGCATCTATCAGCGACAAAGACACACATAGTTTCTGTCACCACATGCAATTTAAAATGAAGAGTTTAGGGCGCCTGGGTGACTCAGTCAGTTAAGCGTCTGCCTTCGGCTCAGGTCATGATCTCAGGGTCCTGGGATGGAGCCCCACATCAGGCTCCCCGCTCAGCAGGGAGTCTGCTTCTTTCTCTGCCCCTCCCCCGTGCTCGTGCACGCACTCTCTCTCTCTCTCTCTCTGTGTGTCAAATAAATAAATAAAATATTTTAAAATACATAAAAAAGTAAAACTGACAGTTTAATGATTGATGATACTTTTAATCCTGAAAATGAAAGGCCCAAAGTTGTTATTGTTCTATTGTAGATATCTTTTACTTTGTTGCATAATATTATGTGATGATGGTATGCAGCCATTTCCCACATGAAGTCCTCATGTGACTGTCCGAAGGTCTGAATCAGGAAGCTCTTTCCCATGGCCTAGACTGGTCCAGGTCTGAAGGGTTCTGACCACTTCATCAAACCTAATAATAACATTAGCAATGACCTACTCTTGCCCAGAACACTGCTAATTGCTTTCCCAGATATCATTTAAAGCAATAGTCCTGCTGGGAGAACTAAGTGGCCAAATGGAAGAAAACCAATAGAAATGATAAGGGCTGAGATAAAGATGAAACAATTTGTTTTATTGTATTTATTAATAATATAAAAATATTTTTTGTTCTTACTTGAAAAGAACTATCATTAATTCAGGGTAGTTAGTTTTCAAATGTTTTTCTGATCATGATTTCGTATCAAGGCATAATAATATACACTTTGGACTAGGATCATCTGTAACGGTAGTAGATGTAAAACCACCATGTTGGATATCTTTTTGATAACTTCAAGTGTTTGAGGCCAATTTCTCATCAAGTCTAACTAGACTGCCATTTTGAAAATCTCACAGTGTTACTGCAGTGGACCTGTTACCAGAAGCGGGGGGAAATGTTAGTCTTGCCTCTTTCTTGCTGTTTGCTTGTTGCCTTGGAAGTGTTATTTTTATTATGCAGTTTCCGTAGAGATTCTTTTTCAGCCACCTGTCCATTTAATGAAGGCTGGGTGAGTAAAAGTAACAATATAGTCTGCAGATCCACGTAACCAGGCCTATAAACTTCGACACATGGCAATACCCTGACAGCAAATGAGCAAGTGAAGAAACCACTGTCGTTCCCTTGGCCTTGTGAGCTCCTGTTCTGCCCTAGGACATCCCTTTATGACCCATGACCTTCTGCCCTTCATGCAGACGGAGTGAGAGCATCCTTAGCCAGCCACATAATAGATGTCATGTTTGACTTGTTGCCTATCTTTGTCAGTTAAAATATGTGCGTAGAAGTTCCACTGTTCTCTTTCCACACCTCCACGGAACTTCTTGCACATCCCATTTATTGAGACCACACTGAAAAAGTGCTAATTTAAGACTTAATCAGCATTGGTTTTTTAACAGTGTGAAAATATGACTTTCATTTTGCTTCTGAGTTACGCATCACCGTAATAGATGTTAAAAATGAGATCGTATTATGTCATCTTTGTGTAAGAAGGGAGGGAAAATAAGAAGATATATATATGCTCATTTGAGCAAAAGAAACAAGAAGGAGACCCTGTAGACTAATGAGGCTGATTATCCCTCATAGTCCATGGGGAGACAGGGTACAAGAGATAGAGGGAAAGAAGTCAGAGAACACCACTTCTCTGAATGTACGTTTTGTCTGTTCCTCACTCTTGAAAGCATGTTTCCCATGCTCACCAATGACAACAAACAAAAGAAATAGAAGCAACGCAGATGGGGCAAAAACCCTAAAGTTGAATGCAAATAAAACCAAATTAAGCCATATTTCAAATGAATATCATGATCCCATTGAAGAAAGCAAGGAAACATTAATCCAAGTAACTTTTGACAGACATTTGGACTGAATGCTCTCAGACGAATGGCAAAAGTGCTGCAAATAAGTATTGGACTCTAGTTAGTAGCTTCCTCTTCATAAGGACATGGCTTAATAATTCCTAAATTATTTTCTATACATTTTTGAATTGAGCAAATCAGTGAATGTTCTGTGGATATTGAAAGCCATGTTTCTCACTGTTGGGGAAGAGAGTTACAGCCATGAAAAAGGGAAAAGATTATTGAATGAACTCTAAGATACTGGATTGCAGTATTTGACAACTCATGGGTTTTAATATATTTAGACAGCTGGATAAAGAAATGGATATAAGTATATGTGGGTATACATGATAGGTAGGAAGATAGATAGACAGACATGTATGGGTGTATAAGCACATGTAGAACTATTCCCCAGCTCTGTCTCCTGAGAGCAGAAGCAACATTTCAATAATGTCCAGATCTTGGTTTCCAAAACTCCGAAATTTTGTTACTCACAACCCTTTCGACACCAAATGTCTGGGGTTCTCTCCCCCATTCCTACCTATTATCTAACTCCCTGGGCACCAACGAGGTGTCCTACAATTCAAGTCAAACTAACTGACCAGAGCTTTAGTACAAACCCCATAGGTGAAGGGCTTAGTTAGTCTCACAAGACTGCCTCCACTGCCGATGCAAATTGTGAGCCCTGGCCCTCCTGTACTTCTGACCGATGGCTGTAAATCAGATGTTTCTATGACCCCCTCCTCAGGTGGGATTTGCTAGAATGGCTCACAGAACACAGGAAAGTACCTTATTTACTATGACTCTATTATAAAGGATCCAAATCACAGTCAGGTGAAAAGGTACATAGGATGGGGTCTGGAAGGACCGTGAACATAGGAGCCCAGTCCGTGTGGAGTTCAGGTGCACCAACCTCCCATAACAAGGATGCCTTAGCCATCTGAAGCTCTCTGAACCCCATGGGTTAGGCGTCCTTAAGGAAGCTTAATTACACAGGCAAGATTGATTAAATCATTACCCTTGATGATTGAACTCAACCTCCAGCTACTCCCAATTCCTCAGGGTCAGGCTGAAAATTCCAACCTTCTCACCATGGCCGGGTCTTTCTGGTGACCAGAGTCCATCCTGAAACTACCTCAGAGCCCCCAGCTCCCAGTCACATCATAAGTACACAAAAGACCCTTTTTACATGAGAGATTCCAAGTGTTTTAGAAACTGTGTGCCAGGAACCAGAGACAAAGACCAAATATATATTTCCCATTATATCATAATTGTTAAATATCATTCTTCACTGAAAGAAATCTAGGTTCCTTGAAGAAAGAGCTGGAACAGGAAAAATACAAGATGTGCTCGGAACATCTTATTAAGGCAAAATGCATGTAAATGCTCAAAGAATGATAGGGACATGTTAGAAAGACACAACAGCTATCCTAAAGAGTCTTCCATCAGCCAAATCTGAAACACTTGGAACACCACAGAAGTAACAATAGTAAAACATTATAACCTATTGAATAAAGTAAGAATCCACCAGTTCTCATGGATTAATTAGTTAATTAACTGAAGAGAAGGGGAAGCTCTTAGAGAGGAAAGCCAACTAATACACGTGGAAGGAATGATAGAAAATCACCATCTGGCAGCCTTCCTCATAATAATTGATTCAGGAAAAATTAGCAATGTATTCTAACACTAGAGGATGGAAGCTGAAGGAGTAATGGGACATTTAAATAATTTTGAGGTATCTTTGTACAAAATATTAATTGATTACAAAGCATAAAAGAGTAACTCACAGTGATGAAACCTGGTCACCCCCCTTTACCAAATGATCAAAATTAATATTTCCCAATATTGGGGCTATTTGATAGCATGTGTTCTAAGAGGGTGCCCTGAGGGACTCAGCATCATTTCTGGGGTGTTCTTGCCAAAGTGTTATTAAATTAAATCATGAGGAATTAATTCATGAGGAATTAAATTAAACCATGAGGAATTAAATCATGAGGAAACAGCAGACAAATCCAGACAAAGGAACGTTGTCCAAAATTATTAGCCTGTGCTTATCTAGAATGTCAGTGTCATGAACAAAACATAAAAGAAAACTCAGAAACTCTCCCAGATTGAAGGAGACTACAGACATGATAATGCAATGTATGAGCTTGGATTTCCTTTTTCTGTAATGCACATTATTGAGACAGTTGGTAAAAATGGAATGTCCGTAAATTAGGTTTTGTAACGTGTTGTTAATTTCCTGATTTTGATCGTTGTATGTGGTTACATCATACAAGAAACTGTTTGTTTTTAGAAAATGCACCCAAAATTATTTACAGGTAACAAGGCATGTCTGTATCTTACTCTTACACAGTTCAGAGAAAGACAAAGAGATAAGAGGATAAAGCAAATGTAACAAAACGTTAACATGTGAGACATCTGGGCGGCGGATATATAAGAATTCTTTGTACTATTTTTGCAACTGTGCTGTAAGTCTGAAATTATGTCCGAATAAAAGAAAAATTAAAATGAACTGTAGTGCGACCAGAAGGGAAAAGCAGGGTACTGATCTAAAGGACAAGACGGGGTCTGAAGAAGGTAATTGTGGGCTGCTTCTGCTCAGGTCACACCCTTGACTGCTTTGAAGTTTGCTGAGCTCTCTGTGAAAGCAGGCTTTCCGAAGGGGGTAATCAACATCATTCCAGGCTCAGGTAAGCCATCTAAGGACTCACTTGGTTGCAACTAAGGAATGGTACAGGAGAAGCTGAGTAGCTATTTTCCCACTGGAATCTTGTCCTGACTTATAACTAGTTATAAAAACTTGAAGTTAAGTTATTAAAGCTAAATACAGTTCACCAAAGTTAACTTAAGGATAAATGTATTTGCCATGTGCTAAACTTCTTAAAGTAGAAGTATAATGATGGGTGAGTAGGGTGAGAGGAGCAAAAATTGTACAACATTGTACAACTACCATAATGAGGCCTGTTTCAACTCTTTTAAATTACTCTGGAAGATGAAAAACCAAGACTTACCCATCTTTTGGGGGGCTGATAATTGCACGGAGGACATCATCTAGACTTTTGTCAAGTTTGTAATTAAGAGAGAAAATGCAAAACTCAGAAAGTTTGGAAATCCATTTCAGTGAATTCAAAGCCACTCATACCATAAAGGCTTGTGGAATGTTTTAATTCATGTTTTCTTCCCTAATTCTGCAGGTGGCATAGCAGGGCAACGCCTTTCTGAACATCCTGATATCCGCAAACTTGGTTTCACCGGGTCCACTGCTATCGGCAAACAGATCATGAAGAGGTATTGGTTTTAATGTGTTGATTTGCTGCAGATCCTAGTAACCTCAGTTTTCGTTGTGTTTTTTGCTTTCTTATACAGAGTGTGTTTGGAGGGAGAAAACCCACATCTGATTTAGAAGAGAAATCTACTTATCACTGCTGGGTGTTGAACTATTGTCATATAATAAAATATTTCCAAAGCATAAAGCCCATAATCAGTAAAAACCAGAGCCGTATTGGAATTCTACCCCATTGGTAGCTATGACAATGCAGCACAAAAAAATTTTCTGTACTAAAGCTGTGGCCCAGAGTGGTTTTGCAGCATAAGTAAGAAACCAAGATATAAATGACAAATATGAATTATTTATAAAATGAATTCCTAAAAAGCAGTAACATTCTTTTTTTTTTTTTTAAATTGCTGACACTCTAAATGTCCAAAATAAGGCAGTGGTTAAAGCATGCCAGTGTAGTGGAGTGCTGTGTAATCATGGTCATGGAGAATTTGTAGTAACACTGAAAAATGTTGTTAAAAGGTAAATAGAAAGAAAAATAAGGCACACAATTTTATATATTGGGTGATCCCAACCATGTTGAATAAGGCAAAGGCCATGGTTGGACACAGATCAGAAATAAGCATGTCGAAATGGTAAAAAAAAATAATGGGCATTGAAACATGGATAGAATTTTGTGATTTTTCTTTCTTCTTTCTGAATTTTTGGGGGTATTTTTTAATGTTTTCAGTATCAATGCTTTTGCGAGTAGGGGGAGATAAATAAGATGCTTCTAAAAATTGATATTTTGTTTCCCTAATGCTCCAGGAATCTGGTTAGAGGTTAAATTCCTTGCCAGGCCTTATGTAACCAAAATTGTTACACCTCAAGAATCCGAATTTACCTATGAGGATCTCTATTTATTCATCCACAGAATTAAAAAGAAAAAAAATTTTATTATGGAAAATTTCTAATACATACCAAGCACACAGAATAGTGTCATGAATTCCCATGTGCTCATCACCAAGCTTCAGCAGCTCTCACCATTCTACCCACTCCTGTTTTGTCTTTGAATACGTTTCTTAATATTTCTGAGGTTCAGTTGTGTTTTGCACGCTCAGTGGTAATTTGTAGCTAAAAAGGTGAGACAGAGGATGCTCATTTCCCATTTATTTTTTCTAGCTGTGCTGTGAGCAACTTGAAGAAAGTTTCCCTGGAACTTGGTGGCAAATCCCCACTTATAATATTCAATGACTGTGAGCTTGACAAGGCCGTGAGAATGGTAAGAGGGGGTCAGATCCCGTCAAATAGATGCCTACTGCTAAAACGTGTCTCATCTCCATTTTTATCAGAAATCTCAACATGATGGGGCGCCTGGGTGGCCCAGTGGGTTAAGCCTCTGCCTTCAGCTCAGGTCATGATCTCCGGGTCCTGGGATTGAGCGCCCCCCTCCACATCACATCAGGCTCTCTGCTCACAGCAGGGAGCCCGCTTCCCCCACTATCTCTGCCTGCTACTCTGCTTACTTGTGATCTCTCTCTCTCTGTCAAATAAATAAATAAAATCTTTTAAAAAAAAGAGTTTATACAAAATCTTTTTATAAAAGATAAAAGATTTTATAAGATAAAAAATTCTATAAGATTTAAAAGATAAAAGATTTTATACAAAATCTTTGGATAAAAGATTTTTTTTTTCAAGATTTATTTATTTATTTATTTGTCAGAGAGAGAGGGAGAGAGAGCAAGCACAGGCAGACAGAATGGCAGGCAGAGGCAGAGGGAGAAGCAGGCTCCCTGATGAGCAAGGAGCCCGATGTGGGACTCGATCCCAGGACGCTGGGATCATGACCTGAGCCGAAGGCAGCTGCTTAACCAACTGAGCCACCCAGGCGTCCCTAAAAGATTTTTATACAAAATCTTTTTTAAAAAGATTTTATACAAACAAAACAAAACAAAATCTTTAAAAAAAAGATTTTATTTATTTGATAGAGAGAGAGAGATCACAAATAGTCTGAGAAGCAGGCAGAGGAGGAGGGAGGAAGCAAGCCCCCTGCTGAGCAGGGAGCTTGATGTGGGGCTCCGTCCCGGGACTCTGGGATCATGACCTGAGCCAAAGGCAGAGGCTTAACCCACTGAGCCACCCAGGCACCCATAAATAAAATCTTCAAAAACAAAAAATCTCAACGTGAGATTTGATTTCGTTTGGTCATAAATAGAAACTGTTCTCTTGATGCTTAAATTTGGGACTGCCCAAAGCACTTAATTTTAAAAAGAGTATCTTTACAATTTGGATCATTGAGGTGTTTTTAAAACTTGAGGGGCAGGAGACTCTTTCTAAACATTCATAATTTATACAAACTGATGTCAAGATTTTGAAAGCAAAATTTGGTATACATATATTACATTTAAATGTATAGAACAATGCAGATTTTCTTACAACACAAAATTTGTCCAGGTGGTGTGTCCTTATGATCACCCACATTTTTTTTAAGTGCTCCTGGACCAAAAAGGGTAAAGGAGAAACAAAATTCCTGAAAATATGCTAAGTCAAAACTCTTAAGTGTCTCTAAGCAGTTCTCCTTACTAGCTATAGGCCACGGCATTGCCTCTTTCTATGATTTCTCTGTTTATCTGCTGTCTTCCAAAAACATCTAATTCTCGGGGTGTGCGACATTAATATTTTCTCTTCTGCTGCTGAAGGGCATGGGGGCAGTATTTTTCAACAAAGGAGAGAATTGCATTGCTGCCGGACGGTTGTTTGTGGAAGAATCCATCCACGATGAATTTGTGACGAGAGTGGTAAGACATCTTCACATTGGCTCTAGGAGTTGTACAGAAACTGTTTTTACCTGAAAAGGATTTCTGGCATTATTGATGAATTTCTAGGTGTGATATTAGTACTGTGGCATATAGATATATTTGAAACAACATAGTCCTTACCTTTTAGAGCTACTTTCTGACATAGTTCCAGAAGAAATTATATGATGTCTAGGCTTTGCTTCAAAATAACCCAGGAGGGGAGGAAGTAAGTAAGCGGGGGAGTAAATTGGCCATGAGTGGTAGTTGTTGAGCTGGGTGATAAGTACATTGCATTTCACTATATCATCTACTTTTATATGTATTCATAATTTTTCATAGTAAAAAGGTATAGGTCTCTACAAACAAAACAAAACAAAAAAACCTTAAGAGCTTTAATTACCTATACCTTGCTCTGCATTTTTAGTAAATTTTATCCTTGATGCTTACGGGACATATACTCCTAGATTTTTGTAAATTCCTAAATTGACTAAGAGAGATATACCACTAGATCCTTGCAAATCCTCAGTACATAGTTACTAGGACAGAGTATCATTTCCTCCGCTAACATTATACAGATAAATACATAGATAGATAATATACATAGACACACATCCATACCTACCCCCTATAGATTGGTCATGATTCTATAAACATGAGACCAACAGCCTCATTAACTATTAAGATAAATTCTGTGGCTAATATAAACTAAACTATAATAAACTATGTCATTATTATGGAAACAGTAATTACGAACTTGTTTATGTTCGAAAAACAAGCACCCAGCTTCTTTTTTTCAGTCAGTTCCCCCTCCCAATGCCAAGAAGCAAAGACATTCTTTCTTTGTGAGAATGGAAAACACAGAAGACATACGGAGGGGCAGATGGTGGGTGGTGTCTCCCTCTAGAACATCCCTCTAATTCAGTTTTGTGCTTCAATAAAATACATGTTACAGGGCTCTCACGACTTCAGTGTGTGGACATTTCAAATGCTGAGACCTAAAGTGTCAAGAGCCGACCTCATCAGTCCATCAGTAAACATGTTTTGCACACGTGCAATTGGCATTCATTCATTCATTCATTCATTCAGCAGCTCTGTCTTGAGCATTTACTGGGGGAATTCTTGCCCTACCCAAATTCAAATTCATGGCCCTGCTGGGTTGTGGTAACTCTCATTCTTTCTTCTTATTAGAGTTGGACTTAACATTAGAAAATGCACAGGTAGATTAAGATAAGTGGGGGGCACAGGGACAACCACAGAGAGATGTCAGGGATGAACCCTGCACAATAAAGATCGAAACATTCTAGCAGTCCCACTGGCGGAGGTTATGCCATGAACATTTCACAAGAGCAGGTTGCTGCATCTGGGGAGAGAAAAGAAGATAACCATGTGGCCATTTTAGTGATTCTTCTGCCCTGAAGAGTACAAGGGTGCTATATTAACAAATCTTCCAGAACCTCAGGTTTGCAATTTTAATGGATTAACACTCAGGATAATTTGAATGTAACATCCATACGCTACAGTCTGTTAGAACTGAGTGGTTAACAGCGTGGGCTTTCAAGTCAGGAAGACTCTACTGTCTTTCGTGGTTGTGTGTGTTAAGTCAGTGAACCTGTCTAAGCCTCAGTTTCTCCACCTGTAAGATGGAAATAATAAATACCCGCCTCCAGTGCTTCTGTGAAGACTAAAAGACAACACATCCTTTGACAGCTTAGTATGACACCCACCACATGGTAGAAGCTAGCCAAGGGTATCTATTACTATTATTAACGGACAGTTGTGTTTTGTGAACTGGGTGACAAACAGGTGGAAGAAATTAAAAAGATGAAAATTGGCGATCCACTTGACAGATCTACCGATCATGGGCCCCAAAACCATCAGGCCCATCTGGAGAAACTTCTGCAATACTGTGAAGCTGGCGTGAAAGAGGGGGCCACCTTGGTGTACGGGGGAAGACAAGTACACAGGCCAGGTAAGAACACCTCCAAGCCAGGCACTGGCTTCTGAAGCTGGAATGGATGGTAACGGTTTTCACTGCAGCTCCATCTTGCCTCAAAAGACTAGCATTTGTGTTATGATCACAATAATTCTTTTTTGGATACTACTTATATACCGGGTACCTTGAACTTGACAATTTTTCTGAGCCTCAGTTTCCTCCTGTGTAACAAGAGGTGAGATGTGCACACCTGCTTTACAAGGCTGTGGAAATCAAATCACAAAATGGACATGACAGACCCTTGGCGGTCCAGTAAGCAGGTGTGATGGACAACTGTGTCATTCTGGTGCTGGTGACCTTGGCTCCTGGAACTGTGAGATTTAATCTCAGCCAGGATAGCCTGGGAAGGATTTATGCCTATTGTCTAAAGCCATACCTGTTACTGAAATATGTGAATGGCTCCATGTCATGATACCCCAGAGGAGAGAAAGACAACAACTTCAAAACCCCATTCTTCACTTTTGTAGGGGAATTGTGCTGCAGCACCTTACTCTGAAAATTGATAATTAGAAGGGGAAACTTTAACATGTACCTGTGTTTCTTGTATGAACTGAATTTCTGGGTAAGCTGCATAGCTGATAAAGGAAACTGCTTTTTAACGGAAGAATTCCTGCTAATTAATGTAGAAAAAAATGATGGAATAGAAAAATCATCACTCTGTACTCCTAATTGAATGAAATGGTTGGTTCAGGCAGTTATCATCAAGGGAGGGCCGCAGGGATCAGGAGAGAGGTTGATGGGGACCTGAGAATGTACAAGGTACCAAAGTTCCTCCGCCAAGATCGCTTGCCGGTCTTAAGGAGGAAAACACAGTTTTACAAGGGAGAGGTGAAGTTGTCGTCACCTGGAACCACACTGGTCAGTTGGAGCAAGAGCAAAAGCAGGACAGCTGGGTATGACGTGTCTCCAGAGGGAGACAGCGTGTACCACGCAGCATCACCCCTGCAAGTGTTCTCGCCAAAAATGTTTAACCTGAATCCAATTGTGTCTTAAGGTCGAACTTCCCAATTACGAGACATAAAGGGACTAGAGGAACATATTGAATGTCATCCCAAGAAAACAAACACAAAACTAAACGCAACATATTCTGTAGGACGACTGACTCGTTCTGTTAAAAAGCGGCATGAAAAATGAGGGGTGAAATGTTCTAGATGAGAGAACACTTAAGAGATCTAACAGGTGGATGCAATGTGTAGAATTTATTGGAAGCCTGAATCAACCAAATCCATTGAGAAAAGATACTTTCGAGAAAAAAGTGGAAATATAAAGCATGAAGAAGGAATTAGCACTTATTTTGTTAGATGTGATAACGTTGTGGTAGGCAAGAAAATGCCTTATTTTTTTACAGATTTGTCCTGAAGTACATGAAGGTGAAAGTTATAAACTCTGGAATTGGCTTTCAATTATTTCAGCAAGGAAAAAGAATGAATCAAATGTAGCAAAATATGAGTAGATATTTATCGTACAATTCATGATACTACTTTCTCTATATTGACATGTGTTTGAAATTTTTGTAATAAATAGCTAAAAAAAACCCCAAGAACCTAGGAATGCTAATACCAGATAGGAAAAGGAAAGTCTGCTTGGTTTTATGGACCCAAAAGGGAAGGAAAAAAATTACAAAGTAATTAAATGAGAGAACTATTAATTAAAAATTAATTACCCTATAATTGATGATCTTTTCTATTCTTCAAATAGGTTTTTTTATGGAACCAACTGTTTTCACAGATGTGGAAGACCACATGTATCTTGCCAAAGAGGAATCATTTGGGCCTATTATGGTCATTTCTAAATTCCAGAATGGGTATGTTCTTCAGGCACAATTTAACAGTTTTAAACTAGATAAGTGTTTTTTTCTTCTGTCATTGTCCTATATACAGATCATGAAATCAATGAACATGTAATGCTCAATTATATAACAATAATTGACTCAAATAATTAGAAGAGAAGGCTAACCAATGTAAATTGTTATATATTCTTGCTTCTTAGCTGAAATTAATAGCTGACAGTATGGAATTTTAACTGACTAAATTTAGTTTTTGTATAACCAATACTTGAATTGTCTCTCAAATAAGATAAATAACTAAGAAAAACAGAACTAGTTTTTACATTTACATTCCTAGGGAAGGCAACTTCTGTGAAATGTGGTTTTCCCAAGGAAAGAGTGTTGCCTTCATAGGGATTATGCCCCCAAGACCTAAAACTCAACTTTTTATTAAATGTCCACAATCACCATTATAATCAACTATCAGTGATGGTCCGTTATAGTGCAGGAAACTTTCCAAAGTGTTTAGCATGTCAGAGAGAGGCATATGGTACCTGATCTCATATAAGAATATTTAGTACAATAGACATGGTATGCTGGGCAAAATTCCTCAGAATTCTGGCTTGAATTTTCCTTCAACCAATGAGAAGGTAGAAAAAAACAGAACTCAGAGTTCAGAGGACTTCTTCGTCTTGATAGGCATATTGTAAGACATATTTGGGGACACTAAGCTATAGTGAGCAACCTTTTGACACACTGATCCTGTTGGGTCCCCAGTGTTGGGTTCCCCAATAATGGGTCCGTGATTAAAGGAGCGAGACTGATACAAAGTGAAGGTCAAGCAAAGCTTTATTTCGCACCAAGCATCAAGAATCAAACCGATCGTCAAACGGACTGGCTGGGGCCGCCCCTTACAGAGAGGGCGACCTCTCTCTCCCTCACAGAGCAAAGGCCATGTGGTTGGGCCTGGCCACGCACAGGTGGCCGATGAAATTGTAACACACAGAGTAAGCTGCACAGTCATGTTAGGTCACCCATAAGTGACCAATTGAATTACAATTTACCCTAGTAGATATTTGAACCAGCCTATCACCTTGGTCAGAATTGGCACCCAAAAGGTGCCCAAAGGGCGGGGCCCATACACCTTGGTAACTAGGGAGACAGTATCCCCCCCACCCCCCACTGATCGGTTGTCTCCACTTGGCCTGACCCACCCTTGTATTTGGGCTTTGTTACCTGGGACTGGTTTCCAGGACTTGTTTTTTTTTTTTTTTTTTTCCAGGACTTGTTTTTAAGTAAGTTCCCCTGGAGGGGCGGGCAGAGTCAATTTAAGTTTTACTGCATAAACAACAAAATGGCAGTTCAACCGTGGTGGGGCCGCTCTGGCTGAATAGGCCCTTACAATCCAGGGATGCCTCATTAATCTTCTTTTCCCCAAAAGTCTCCCCATAGGAAAGTCTTTGTGTTAAACATGCAGATTTTAGAAGGCATATTTGGGGGATATCAACTGAGATAACTTTGAGGAATTTACCAGCTAATGGGGGAGACAGACAAGGAGATGGGTAATTAACCACAGAGGGCTAGAGGCAGCCACAGTGGGTGGAGTCTGCCCAGCACTTGCCACTGCACCTGACTACCTCTGTGGGCCAACCTGACCCTTGGTTTCTTTATTTGAGAAGTTTGGTGATTAATAGCATCTATCCTTTGGTGTCATTCTAAGAATTACATAAGTTATGTCTGTTAATAGTGCTATTGCCATTGTTATGCTCATTATTCTCCTCCATCTCCTAGAAGTAGGCAAGGTGTCCTGGAAAGCTGTGTCATCTCAATAGTCCCCAACAAGTAATGACATGAAAGCATCTTTCCTGTAGTCAATAAATATTTGGGTGCCTATCAGGTGCAATGCATCAAGAAGCGTGAGAGTTTTAGCAGAGCCTCAATTCACTCTAGGTTCAGTTCCAAATTTCTTGTACGAGCTTCCAATTATGTATAGTCTACTTGGAAAATCCCTTCAGAGGCCGCCACATTGAAGCCTGCACTGTCTGTCTCTCGGATTAATTTTTCCTCCCATCTGGGGATGGATCCTCTTTCTTTGCCAGATGAAACACTTGGCTTGCGTTCACCAGCCATGCTGTAGAACATTCGTGCAGTTTTAAACATTAGAATGACACTCATAAAGATGAGATACTCATACCATGACAGACACGTTGGAACCAGACCCAACCGAGAGATGAACGGGGTCACGTTTCCACTTACTAACAAGTGCACACATACGGAGTCAAAAGGCAGGGAAATCATGATTGAAGGGATAATTTGTATTTCCTTTTATTGAATTGTATCAACTGAATTCACTCTCACAGGATGATCTAACGCCATGGTATAAAGAAGAAGAGATCACCGCTGTCCTCAGGGCCCTACCACAAATACAGAGTTAAAGTAAAATACTGATTATGGTTGACTTTTATTGAGCATTATACTGTGTTCCAGGCACTATTAGTTCATTTAATCCTCATGACAACAAGAAAGGTCCTTTTCTTATTACTGCTATGTTTTGCAATAAACACAGTCATGTGGAGGTGAAGCTGTTTGCCCGTCACCCAGGCAGCCTGGCTGCAGAACCCTCTCATTGAGCCACTATATCCTACTGCCTCCCCCATGGCACTGGTGGGAGCTGAGAAGGCTTCAGGGCAAGGGACTGAATGAATGGGCCTGGAACTGTGTGCAAAATCTGGGCGGACGGAGGGGGAAGGGGGGTGCTCTGAGAATACATCTAGAAGTGGGACTCAAGGCAGAGGGGGAGGAGGTGAGAAGTCATAAAGGAGAACCAAGAAGAAAATGGAAAAGATGACTTCAGATCAGATTTTAAAAGGTGTTGCATGATATACATGAAAAATATAATACTGAGCTATAGGGGCTCATTGGGAGTTTCTTTTGGTGTAAGACTGGAATATTTCACTCATAAATATTTAAGCGAGTTAGCAGTAGCATTTTACTCTTTCTAGCATTCCGGGGGGAGATGTTAGAACATAAAATGCAAGTGACTTGTTTGCATTCAGTGAAGTTTTGAAAATATCTTGTAGGGACATCGATGGAGTGTTGCAGCGAGCGAACAATACAGAGTACGGTCTGGCCTCCGGGGTTTTTACAAGAGACATAAGTAAAGCCTTGTATGTGAGCGAAAAACTAGAAGCGGGAACTGTTTTTGTTAACACGTACAACAAGACGGATGTAGCAGCCCCTTTCGGGGGAGTGAAACAGTCTGGCTTTGGGAAAGACTTAGGTATGCTCTGCTTTTCTCCTCCATGTTCCCTTTGTTTGCCTGTCACAGAGCAGTCTGTTTGATGTTTCCTGCAAAACTCTTGTCTTGTTTTGAAGGACATATCCTGAACGGGAGTTGGATCTGAGTTTATATGGGTACTAACTGTGTCCTAATGTCAAACATTTTTAGGTAATGTACATACAGAAAAGTACCCAAATTGCGTGGAAAAGTGTTTTTCAAAGAACAAGGTTAATGCTGAAAGGAAAAAGAAACACTGGCAATATGTCTTAGCTAAAGTATGCTCGGTTTTCTTACCTGACATTCAGCATGCCCTTCGTTTAGCTCTTGTGGGACTAAGTGAAACCAACAAAGGGAATTCAGTGGAGGGCAATACGCAGCTATTTCCAAGGAGAAATCCTGTTATAAGCTGCCTGGCAGTCTTTCAGAATCAATACTACAATTGGCAAGGGTATGTGGAAGTCTGGGATTTAGAGTTGCAGAAAATCCAAAAGATAATTCTTTGTAGGCAATGACCCCATCACATTTCAAGTAACAACTTACTTTGAACACTAAGTATGGACTAGATCTTCTGCTAACTGCTTTACCTGTAATAGCACAAGCAATCCTCACAATAGCCCTGGGAAGGGAAGTGCTATTATTATCCTTATTTAATAAATGGGGAAACTGGGGCTCAGAGAGGTTGAGTAACTCGCCCAAAGTTACACAGCTGGCCACTGTTTGGAAAGAGAATTCCAAGCCAGGCAGACTGGCCACCAAGCCCATGTTCCGACTCTGCACAGTCTGGAGTGTTGTTTCAAAAATGGAAATGTTTGTAATTTACTGATTAGTCCGCTAATATAAGTTTGGTTAATATGGGGTATTTTTACATTTTCTCTTTCCTGGTGACTTATGGTAATATATTTGCCACAATAAAAGTAGCTCTCATTTTAAATTCCATTGAGTTGAAGGTAAATGGTGTTTATTATAAAATAACAGAATTTACCCAAATAGTTTCTTTCTTTCCCAATTTTAAACTCCCTAAGCCCAGGGGGTCCCCAGCCTTAGCCACACATTGGAGTCACCTGGGAACTTAAAAAATACAAAGATACTGATTCAGTTGGTCCAGGGTGTGACCTGGGATTGGGAGTTTTAAAAGCTTCCCAAGGCAATCCTTCATTAAGGTTAAGAACCCTTGTTTTAGCTCAACTTCCAAGATCATATGTTCATTACTTGTCTCTGTGCTATTTGTGCCCTTTCAATGCCATAGAAATCAATGATTTTTTTTAAAGATTTTATTTATTTACTTGACAGAGAGAGTGAGAGAGCAGGAACACAAGCAGGGGGAGTGAGAGAGGGAGAAGAAGGCTTCCCACCAGGCAAGGAGCCCTATGTGGGGCTCAATCCCAGAACACTGGGATCATGACCTGAACAGACTCTTAAGCTCACACAAATCATTGGTTTCTGGGGGCTCGAAGTAGAATTGAAACAGAAAGGCAAACCTACTGATTTTCTAGCCTGGCTATACTCTATACTATATAAATCAGGAAAACTGTTTTATCTTTAAATAACATTACACCAAAGGATCTCAAACTTTCTTTCTTCTGCTCAGTTCTGCTCCATTTAACATAATCTGAAGGACAGTGTGTTGGTCACTTCCATTCAGCCTAAATGGGGAAAGGATAGAGATGAGGAGTTGGTCATCAGGCAGGGAAATAAGGGAGCATGTTTTCTGGTGGGGACTGACCAAGTCAGCACTGTTCCTCCGAAGACCTGATCAATAGTCTAAGGCCTTACTTACTCCTCGGAGTGTGGTCCATGGACCACGAGCACCGCATCATCGGGGGGATGGGCACAAATGCAGAATCTTGGGGACTTCGCTGGATTTAATCAGAATCTGCTGCTTCACAAGGTGACTCACATGAACTTTACAGTTTGGGAAGCCCTGGCTTCAGCCACATTCTAGTTGCTTAGTGACCGACGCACCTACATCTGTGTCCGAAGTCTGGTGACATCACACCCCCTTGCCCATGACCTGCTTTTCTCTTCCCCAGGGGAGGAAGCTCTAAACGAATACCTCAAAACCAAGACAGTGACGCTGGAGTACTAGAGCGGAGCCATCGCCAGGAGCCCTTAGCGGACCACAGCCCCTCCTGACCCCTCCACGCGCTTTGGGAGCCCATGTGTGCTGAGGGAAGAGGTACCGGCCACGAGCGGAAACACGCACCCGAGGACCATAAAGAGGGTCCAGGCCACACGTCCAAGCATTTACACCTGTGCCTGAATATTTTTCTGATACACCTTTTATACCTGAAACCAATTTGTCGTTGTTGGGGTTTGACTCTGTTGTCTGTCCCACGTGTTTCTAAACTGCCAGGTGGCTTTTCCTCCCCACCCAGACTCATCTAACCATTGTTGTTCATCTTGGAAAATGTCAGTATCAGGCAGTTTTAACGCACAAGGTGCATTTGGGGGAAACTTTGCATGATACATGCAGGTTTTAACCTCTGAACTATACCTATGGGGCTATTAAAAAGATTTTCCATAATTTTGCTCTCAAGAAACAGTATATCCTGCAAAGGATGTGAAGTCAATTCCTTTTTTTTTTTTTTCATATTTGGAAATAAGATACATCTTTGTGCCTTTTGATGTTCTATTTTTCAACCCAGTGTGACAGACAACCAACCCCAAATGGTGCTTCAGTACTTACTAGGTATGGGCACTCTGTAATGTTCTGAGGAGTAGACAGAATTTAATGACATCATCTCTGGCCCCACATAGCTTAAATTCTAATAAATAGCTTTTTAAAAGTTAATTTTACAGTATGATATAGAGTGTAAATAGCCTTTGGAGGCTATTGTTTGGAGGTCTTGGTTCATGTCTGCCATGTGACTTGGGGAAGCTTTCTTAACTACTCCCAGCCTCAGTTTCCTTATCTGTCAAATAGGGATAATAATGCCTTCCTCTGGAGCTTTATTTTGAACAGTCAACACATAGTATAAGTAACTTGGATTGTGCTATGTTCATGGTACTCGAGAAAAAAATTAACTTTGTTTCCCCATCACTATTTTAAAAATATATTGAGATAAACTAAACTAGATGACCTAATTTCCCTACAGTCCTTTTCAGGAGTCATTGATTTCTATACTTCGTTGTTCTGACACGGTGCTTAGTGCAGCAGCACTGGAAAATGCCATATAATGAAAAATGGCAATGGTACGAGGAAATCACTGCTTTTCTTTCCACAGCTCATTTGTTCTTCATTAAACATCTCGTTTTCCACTTTTCTACCTACCGGATCTGCTGTGTGACCACTGGTTGGGTGATCTTGGGCAAGTTAGTTACCTACTATCTCAGAGCCTTAGTATCTATAAATGGGGATAAAGTCCCTGTCTCATTAGGTGTTGGAAGGATTCAGTGGGTTCAGCTGTGTAGATCATAGTCCACACCCAAGGAATGGGAATTAGTACAGTCCATGCAGGACTCACAAAATTGGCTGTTGTCAGACAAAAACAGTTAGGTGAGTAAATTACCACCATCCACATGTGGTGAGAAGGTGAGTTCCTGAATGCCAGGGACATTGGAGGATGGTCTGAGCCATGAACTTCTATTATTCCTCTTTTAAAGTAAAATTTCATGGGGCGTCTGGGTGGCTCAGTGTGTTAAGCCTCTGCCTTCAGCTCAGGTCATGATCTCAGGGTGCTGGGATCGAGCCCCGCATCGGGCTCTCTGCTCAGCAGAGAGCTTCCCCCCTCTCTCTGCCTGCCTCTCTGCCTACTTGTGATCTCTCTCTCTCTCTCTGTCAAATAAATAAATAAGATCTTAAAAAAAAAAAAAGTAAAATTCAGTAAACATTCCTATCTCTGACATTGAAGAAGCCCTTAGGGAACACTTGGTACTTTGGCTCAAGGCTCAAGCAGCTTATCATAAAGGGAAAGTGGGGAATTAACAAACAATAACCAAATCAGAGGCAGAAAACATCCAAAGGGAAGAATACCAGGTGTGATCCTGGCATGATCAATAGAGCATATTTTCCCTGTGAGCATTTTTTAGGAGATAGGCACAGATGAAATTCTAAATTGGAATGAGTATTCGGAGTCCAAATTGACGGTCCATATATGAATTAAATGACAAAGGCCTTATTATAAAGGAACCACTTTTAAATGCAGCATTTTAACTGATTTCATGTGAACTAAAATATCACTTTATGAAATGTATTTTTTTTAAGATTTCATTTCTTCACTTGACAGAGAGAGAAAGCGCACAAGCAGGGGGAAAGGCAGAAAGAGAGGAAGAAGCAGGCTCCCTGCCGTCCTGATGTGGGGCTTGATCCCAGGACCTTGAGATCATGACCCGAGCTGAAGGCAGACGCTTAACCAACGGAGCCACCCAGGTGCCCCCAAATATTTTAATGATGGATAAAATGGCAAACAAAACCATGTCCATTTCTTCTGGACTAATTTTACCCCCTACTATGTATCTCAGTAGCAGTGTTTTTCATTTTCTTTGACCATACACCTCTTTGAGAATCTGCTAAAAGCTGTGGAGCCCCTCCGTGCCGTTTCTACCCGAATTCCCACACACATACCTAATTCTGCAAGTGTCTTCAAGGGATTTGCAGATCTCCTAAAGCCGATGCTTGGAGATGAACAACCCCTTCTGTTGGGTCCATGGTCAAAGGAACGAGACTGATACAAAGCGAAGGTCAAGCAAAGCTTTATTTCACACCAAGCATCAAGAATCAAACTGACTGGCCAGCGCCATCTCTTGCAAAGAGGCGACCCCTCCCAGCCTCACAGACTAATCTTTATAAAGTAAAGGTCATGTGGTTGAGCCTGGCCATACACAGGTGGCTGACTGAATTACAGTTCACCCCATAGTAGCTATTCGAACTAGCCTATCACTCTGGTCAGAATTGGCGCCCAAAAGGCAGGGCCCACATTCTTGGGTGGTTAGGGAGGTGCTTTCCTGATTGGATGTCTCCACCTGGCTTGACTCATCCTCGTATTCTGGGCTCTGTTACCTCCCCCTGACCTGACACATCCTGGTATATGGGCTCTGTTATCAGGGGCTGGTCAGTCATATTTTACTGGTTTCCCAGACTTGTTTCTAAGTAAGTTCCTTTGGGGGGGGGGGCACAGTCAATCCAAGTTTACTGCATAAACAACAAAATGGCTCGCTCTGGCTAGGTAGGCCCTTACACTTCTTCCATAGTAAGATCTAAAATTCCTACTGGCTTGAGTCTTTGTATCTGAGTGCTGATCCGAATCCAAGGCTCCACGGAATTCACAAAATGACCAGTGAATTTGAAGTGGAACATAATGACCCACAGCCTACCAGGTGATTTAATTAACACCGGGAATAATTAGGTGATCACTTTTCCGGCTGGCTGGCTGGCTCAGGTGGTGGAGCATGCAACTCTTGATCTTGGGGTCCTGAGTTCGAGCCCCATGTTGGATGTAGAGAATACTTAAGAAAAAAAAATTTTTAAAAGATTATCACTGTGCTTTCAGATCCCAGATGATTTGGCTAAAGAATAAAGCTGTGATCTGACTGTCCCCTGCATGGGGAGGTGTGGGCACTCCCAAGTGGTTCTAAGGCTCTTCTAATCCTCTTCTGCTTGCCTTCTCCTAAAGCAGTCACCTTTGGCTCACATACCCTTTGTGGCTTCCTACCTCCAGCTCGGTTTGAGGGTCTCCCTTCCATGCTCTCATTGTCGGGAACAGTGTTTACCATTTGGTGCTGAACTTATCTGCCTTCCTAACCAGGTAGGAACACCTCTTCTCCACCTCCAGGATCAGCCTTTTTTTGGACAATAGTAACCACAGCTGTCATGTACTGAGGGCCTCCTGTGTGCTAGATACTCTACTAAGCACTTTGTAAATGTCTACACGTCCGAGAAAAATGAGTAAGTTCTGGGGTTCTTCTTACTAGCTCCCCGGCTATGGAGCCAACCTTATAACTGATCCCAGTTACGCCCGGGTCTCCCAGCCTGTCTTCCTGGTTCCTCCCTGTGTGGATCTATTCAAAGTTTGAGTCAGATGCTGTCACTCCTTTGGCTCAAACCTTCCAATGGCCCCCAATCAGATTAAAGTCTAGTGTACTTACTGGGGTCTATAAAGTCCTATTGATCTTGCTCCTAGCTACCTCTGACTCTATCTCCTATGAATTTCCCTCTTGTTCTGCCTAGCCTTCCTAGATGTTCCTCAGCCAAGCAAACTCTTACCTGAGGGCCTTTGCATTTACTGTTCCTCTTCTCAGTGGTGTGCTGGTAAATATCTACTAAATGGTTCTCTGGCGGAAACAATTCTTGGAGCAGTTGCTCACTTCTATGTATAAATGCCCCCATCAGGGCTGACTGTGAACTGTAGAGATGAGTGCAATCAGAACACGAGTAAGTCAGTGTCAGCACACCTTTGCCTGCAACTCTATTCCTACATACAACCTCCTGGTTGGCTGCCTCACTCCCTTCATGTCTCGCCTCCAGTCTCATCTCGGAAGAGACGGATTTTCTAGTCCCCACATTCATACCTCATCTGCCCTATTATTCTTATCCTGCATTATTTTCATAGCATTTATCACAATCTGGCATATTTATTTATTGTCAGCCTCTCCCCATCAGAATATACAGGTGCTTCTTTTGTTCAGTGCTGCATCTGCAATGCCTAATATGTATAAGGAGCTCAAGAAATACTTGCTTTCAAACAAAGAGGTTAAGCAACCTGCCCAAATCATACATCTGTTAAGTGGCATAAGAGGCACCCTTGGCAGAGAAGCTGGTGATCTTAACCAACCTGGTGGCCTTTTACTGCCGGTGCCTAACTCAGGGCCTGCGTGGTGAGCAGCAGGACACACTGAACATCTGTCATTGTCTTCAGAAGCTGTTGTGCAAATGGCTAGAGACAGGGTGAGAAGCCGAACTCGTTCCCCCGTACCTGCCCTCCAGGAAAGTAAGACTGTAGAGAGGAACTGGGCCGAAGGAGATTCTCAGATATGAGACTTGGTGGATGGGGTGATTATCACCGTGGTTACACAAATAATACCTAAGTGGATTTTTAAAATGGTTCAATAAGACCTAATTATGTGAAAACACATAAAACCGGAAGGTAAGATTCAGCTATAAACTCTCCACACAGAAAGAACCAGACATTTGAGACTGTTCCAGACTTTTCCTATGAATGTGTATTTTACAGAATTACTAGAATACTGTACATTAACTTTGTTACCTTTTTGCAATTAACAATATACAAGCATCTTTCTGTGTCAATAAACATAAACATTCTTCATATGTTCAGTGGCTAACTTGTTCTCTGTTGGTGTGCGTTTACACACATGCCGGACATAGTTGGTTTCTGCTATTTTAAACTTGGCAATAAATCTTATATAGAAATCTGTGGACAGAGCTGTTAACTAGGAGAAATTCCTAGAACCTACAATCAGTAAGTTTCCCCCCAAATTCTTGCCATCCCGGCGCATTATTCCTGTAGCATCATGATACCTCACATTTACTGAGCACTGTTCTAAACACGTGCTGTGTTTCAACTCATCCGTTTCTTACCAAAACCCCATGAGGGAGATGGTTACCCCCATTTTGCAGGTGGGGAAACGGAGATAAACAGCCAGGCCGGGGTCTGGTCCAGACAGCTTTGGGGTCCGGGCTGCTGGCAGAGCAACTGGTGGGCCCACAGTGGCTGGCTGTGACCGGCTGGGCGACACCTGGTTCCACCACTTACCTGTTGTGAGGCCTTAGGAAAGGTACTTAGCAGCCACAGGCCACTTTTCTCATCTGTGAAGTGGATCTAAGCAGAATTTTCTCGGAAGGTGGTGGGTTTTTATTTCGTTGTTGTTTTTTAAAACAATTGGGACACTTACTCTGTCACAGAACAGTCCAGTGATTCCATCTGCTTCTTTATGCAGTGACTTCATGGTGCCCCCTGCTTTGCTTTGCTGTCCCTGGGGCACAAACTCAAGAGTTGGCTCCATTTACAACCACTAGACAGGACTCCCGGGAATCCTATCCAGTCATGAAATAGGAACCACCTCTTCTGTGCCTCCTTTCTAGAAATGAAGAATCCTTTCCTTTCCCAGAGTCTACGAATGAGTCTTTGCTTACCTCACTGGGAAAACTGGTGTCACGTGCTCATTCCCACTCCAGTCACTGGCAGGTTTCCCGTGACCAGGTGGTGGGGAGTCAACCACAAAGATCCCAGCATTCAACTCTTTGGAAGTCTACTAATCATAATTACCCCATCTTATTTCTTCAGGATCGAGAATCACTGACATTTAAAATGAATTACTTCGGGGCGCCTGGGTGGCTCAGTGTGTTAAGGCCTCTACCTTCCGCTCGGGTCATGATCCCAGGGTCCTGGGATCGAGCCCCGTATCAGGCTCTCTGCTTGGGGGGGAGCCTGCTTCCCCCCTCTCTCTCTGCCTGCCTCTCTGCCTACTTGTGATCTCTGTCAAATAAATAAATAGATAAAAATCTTAATAATAATGAAATAAAATGAATTACTTTACTGATTAAAAAAAGAGTAGCGTAATGAACATTTATTGTACATTTCAACCAAGGGAAAGGCCCTCTTCTAGGCACCTTGGGAAATACAAGTGAAAATAAGCTCAGCCTCTCCCCTTGCCTTTCCTATCAGACTAGGGGATACAGATACAATAATACAAGCTACTTTGTAAGGCAGAGATTTTTTTTTTCATAATTACCGTATTTAATGCACAATTAAAATGTTATGGGAATGGACAAGAGATTCATTCAGAATGAAATTTTTGCTTCAAACACCATTACACCAGATTTTCGGATTTATAACTCTCACAGAGCCTCAGAAGGATGGGACCCCCACGAGCATGGTACCCCTCATCAACCTTAGCAGGAACAGAACTGCTGTCCAAGGGGCTGCCCCATTTCACACCCCAGCACCAGGCAGAGAAAGCACGGGTCAGACTAACCAAAGCACAATGGTGATTTACTTTCCAGCAGCCTGAAGGGCCAAATGCTGACAAACAAAACATCTAATAAAGGTGCGATGGCAAAGTGCACAAATGTTAAATGTGCAACTCAATATATTTTTATGTACTACTGAGTGGTGGTGACTCAAAATGTTAGACACGGACATAATGGGTGACACAGGAAGGGCTTGGCAAGTACCGGCCATGCTTTCATCTGCCAATCTGCTAATTCAAGAATACGATCTTACTTTCATCTGCACTTTTTTTTTTTTATACGTGGGGTTAAACTTTTATTTTTTTCTGTGAATTCTTTGTCTTACAGCCTTTTCATTATTAAGATATTAGTCCTTTTTGTAATCTGTAAGAGCCCTTCATATATTGATACTCAATCTTATGTTGCAAATATTTTTCCCAGTTTGTCCCTTGCCTTTAAAATTTCTTTGCTATGCACTTAGTTTTGAATATTTATACAGATGAGTTTTCTGCTCTTTTCCTTTGTGATTTCAGACTTTGCCATTCTGGTTTAAAAAATTTAAAAAAAACAAAACAAAAACCTTTTTGACTCCTACTTCCTGAAAAAAGAAAAAAAAACTTTTCCCCAATTTCACTATTAAACATTCACCCATATTTTAATATGAAACTCTTATGATTTATATTTAAGTCTTTAATCCACACATAATTTATGTTAGCACATGGTATGAGGCTAAGATCTAATCTTGCTTGAAATAGCCAGTTCTGACATTGTAGACTGAATAATTCATCCATTTTACACTTAAAATGACATTCTTATCATAAATTGTTTTCATGTTTTTCTTTTTTCTACTGTCCTAAGAATGTCCAAAGGACCTGAATTTAGTTGACTTCCTTTACTCTACAGGGAGGCTCACTGTAGCACACGAGCTAGCCACAGCAGAAGGAAACTATTAAAATTCTACACGCTAGTATATACTTCTAGACTGACTGGTCTCTCACTGATCATTCAGATTATTTCCACCAGGATGTGTATTTCCTGTGAAGTTACACCTTCATACCCCCCGCCTGGAGCAGCCTACCATGGCTTGAAATTTCCTATTTACCCTCATTATATCCATTAAGTCGTTTAATAACATTATCCGGTGCCTACTCAATACCATCCACCATGCTAAGTCATGAACCAGACGAATGCAACTCTTCCCCCAGTGTAGCAGAAGATATGAGCTAGTAGGAGGGATCTTTAACTATTTACACCAATTCATCCCAGCTATGTTCGGTGCTACTAAATATAGCACAATAACCTTTCTAACTGAGGAGTCTCATTTCTAGCTCTGTTCATTTCTTCGTATGTTTAGTGAGGCACAGCCCAGAAGAGCAGATTCCAATTTCCAATGGGAAATACCAGAAAGAAACTTGAGAATTATCTTCAGAGTATTTACAAGATGTCTTGAGCTAACGAGAGGAGTGGGGGGAAAAGGGTTAAAAGAGAGCCCCCAGCTCAACCCATTTGGAGGTGATCTTTTAAATTCTCAGGCCTATATCTTGAGCAAAGCCAGTCCCTTGGCAGATGAGATCTGAAACAAATTTAATAAGGTCAAGAATGAGGCAAACAGATGACTCCAGCAGAGGATCATTTTGACCCTTGAAAGGGAAAAAGAGTGGTTATAACTCGTTTTGTACCACACCCTATTTTTTCTGTGAGGTCCCTTATTTTCTACATTTGATAGGTTTCAAACTGTGGGCAACTATGTACAATAGTTTTAATGGCTGAAACAAAAAATCTGCCTTATGAAAGAAAAGGAAAAACAAAAACAAAAACCCATGAATTTCTCCAACCCGTGATTTCTATATGCAGAGCGGCTGGCTGCAGAGTCCCCAGAGCTGATGAAACCGCAGAGTGCCAGATTTCCAGCTCAAACTGGAAAGGACTTTCTTCCTCTTCTTTTAATGAAAGTAGCAACGCCCGAGGGCAGCTGAATATAAGTTATTCTTTCCTTTGTAAAAAATTTCTCTTAAAAAAATTCTCCCCCATTGAACCTACTGTGATGTTAACAAATGTGACTTTCTAATGACCTAAAAAAAAAAAAAAAACAACAACCCCAGATTGTTTTATTCGAGAGAATAAATTTAAAACAAACAGATGATTTGTATTTTTACTTTAAAATAAGTGTGCTATTTCTGGGGCACCTGGGTGGCTCAGTGGGTTGAAGCCTCTGCCTTCAGCTCAGGTTATGATCCCAGTGTTCTGGGATCGAGCCCCACATCAGGCTCTCTGCTCGGCGGGGAGCCTGCTTCCTCCTCTCTCTGCCTGCCTCTCTGCCTACTTGTGATCTCTGTCTGTCCAATAAATAAATAAAATCTTTAAACAAATAAAATAAGTGTGCTATGACTAAAGTCTATGCGTAAGAAGATGCCAACAAATTCACTCGTTACCATACATAAACTTAAGCTTTCTAAGTGAAATCTCTTTAGCATGAGATCGAAGACAGTCTGCTCTTAGAGGATCCCCAAATGCGACCTAGTCCAGCTCTTTAAAAGGTAGCTTTTGTTTCTCTGAGAAACAAAATACATCTAAAAATACATAAAAGCACCACAGATACCTGAAATGCAAAATAACCAGCAAGCCATACTCTTTTTCTGCAGAATTAGCAGGCGTGTATCACCTGTTCCGGAGATCATTTATTTTACTATTTCTTTTTTTTACTGGCAGGACTGTCCAAAACCTCGATCTTGCCTTTTCCACCTTCTGAATGAGGAAGCTTAATATTATCTATGGTGACTTCAGAAGTGCCGTCATCTTCCCCATCAGATTCTGAGCTGTCCTCCGAGCTGTCTTGCGAACTCTCTTCTGAACTGTCCTCTTCTTTTGAATCATCTTGGTTCATCTCAAACAAGGCCACGTCCTGCCAAAAGCACCATGTGAGAAATTCATTTCAGGGCAGATCCCTAGAAAGTTGTAATAACACCCTTGCGAAGAACCAACAACACTGAACACAAATCCTGAAGCACACAGGACAAGAAATGTTTTTAATACAATATGGTACTTTTTTCCTTTCAGTTGCCATAGTCCACCATGATGATTTACAGGTATAAGAAGTCCCCCAAAACCTGATTCTATATATCCTGAACATGTTCAACAATATGTGTCCAACAAATATTAACAAACACTAACATGAACCAGGCACCACACTAGGTCCTAGAAACTCCACAAGAACAGCAACAAAATCTTTGCCTTTCTGGAACTTACGTTTTTGAAAAGGATTGGCAAACTACCGCTTGAAGGCCAAACCCAGCCCACTACCTGTTTTTGTTTAGCTCCTGAGCTAAGAATTTTTTTTTTTAATTTTTAAGTAGTAGAAGAAAAAAATCAAAAGGGTAGTATTTCACGAAACATGAGAATTATATGATATTCAAATTTCAGTGTCCATAAAGAAGTTGATAAAACCTGCCTATTCATACATATTATCTACAGCTGCTTTCATGCTAAAATGGCAGAAATAAGCAGTCATAACGGACACAGTAGCATCCACAAACCTGAGTATTTACTAGCTGGCCCCATACACAAAATACTTGCTGACCTCTGTTCTAGTTGGGAAGGAAACGCAATGATCAACTACATACAAGGCATAGTGTAAGGCTGTGAAAATGAAGAAAAGTAAAGAAGGACAGGATAAGCTTCTAACAGGGACATCAGGGAAGCCTCTTACTGAGGTGACTAGTGATGAGAGATGGAGGGAGTGACAATGCAGAAATCTCAGAGGAGCCTTGTACAAAGAGGGGAAGAAAACCTGGAGCAAGGAGACTGAATGGGACTGGAGGAAAGAGAGGGCGCGATGGGAGGTAAGTTAGACGGAGAGCTGGAGGCAGGGTCGTATGATTCCAAACTCATCAGAAAGGTGACGGGAATGTGGGCCACACACGGTGTGGAGAACAGATTCTAGGAAAGCAAAGGTAGAAACCGGAGAGTCTGCTGAGGAATCACGGCAAGAGTCCACAGGGAGACCACGATGACATGGACCAAGGGTGGCAGCAGGGGACATCGTGCAGAGTGGCTGGATCGGAGACATATTCTAGAGAAAGAGCTGCCTGGAGCTGCCAATAATGAGATTACTATCCGCAATGGTGTCAGCTCAGTCTAGACACAGTGTTATAAAGGGAACTCCACTGTAGAAAGAAGATATGTGGCCATGTGGAGAAGATTTATCATGCAGCTTAGGTTATTGGTCTGTTAAATGCATCCTGTATTTTTACATATTTAATGAAACCGGTTATGATTACTTTTTTCAGGCCTTCTTTTAGGAAAAAACAATCCACTTGGGATACAGTAAATTAATGCTTCAAGATAACAAATGTAATATTTGACTTGAACAAGCCCTCCTCTTCTCTACTGCTAACTTCCTAAACTCCATTCAAAGAAGCTTACTGATCTGTAAGATCCCTAATCATGAAATAACCACGTTCCCATGCAATACTGGGCACATCTGCTGAGTCCGCAAGAAGGAAAATAACACTTGAATTAAAACGGGAAAAGTCCTCTCCTTTATAGATGATGCGGCATACTGGTAATTCTACTTTATGAAATGAAAACAAAGCATCATTACCATTTGTATAACTTTTCCAAGAGCCCCATCAATGTCTTCAATATTGAAACGACCAGGTGGTGCAGCTGCCATTTCTTCTCTTAGCTTTTCATTTGCCTGAGCCATCTGTGGTAGAAAGGTCTGTACTTGGTCCAACACTAAGGAGAAAATATAGTTTATCAATATTTATGTGACTCTTCGGCCAAACTTCAACTTTTTTTTTTTTTCCTTAAGATTTTACTTATTTATTTGACAGAGAGATAGAGAGCACAAGAAGACAGAGGCAGGCAGAGAAAGAGGGAGAAGCAGGCTCCCTGCTGAGCAGAGAGCCCGATGTGGGACTTGATCCCAGGACCCTGGTATCATGACCTGAGCTGAAGGCAGCGACTTAACCGACTGTGCCACCCAGGCGCCCCAAAACTTCAACTTTTAAAATCCGGAATTTATTGTAAAACACTCCTGAATTCAACAGTAACAACAGTAACAGAAGTTTAAAAAAAAAAAACTTGCAAATTTCTTCCATTTTAAAAACCTCCACCCTCTTCTGAGTCCTTAAAGAGGACTACACAAGTTAGTGAGTATTTCTCAATGTTTATTTGTGTTTCCATATATCCTCAGAACTGCACATTCCTAGACGGCTGGCATCAGACCAATAGTAACTGAATAAGGAGAACATATGACTTAATAGTTAGCTGCATCAGGCTCTGAGGCTTTGGGGTCAGGCTGACAAGATTATTAACAGAACCCCAGTTCCACCCCTTACTCCCTCATTTACCTTAGGCAAGTTAACTAAGTAGCGGGTGTTTTTACCTGTCCAGTATCTGTTCCTCTTTCTTCTGATAACATAACCCTGACTTTCCTTTTAAGCTCTGTCACTCTTAGTCACTCTGGTGCCTTGCCCTTCTCACGTCTGTATGTTCCATAACCTTGGTCAACATGATTTGGGTCAGTGACATATTCAGTGACACTGTGATCTGGTCAGACCAGTAAGAGATCACCCCGGGACTCTGGCTGGAACTGTGTAAAAGAGATCCCTTCCTTCTGAGTGAGGAAATGACTGGCTGAGCTGCTGATAAACCGGCCAACCTGCCGCATGGTGAGAAGAGGCCGCTCTAGATTTAGCCAACACCTAGAAGGAGAGCTAGAGATACAGAGCAGCAGACCTCTAGGACCCCAAGCACCCGGATGCAGATATACCTGGAGTCACCACGCCTCCCCAAACCTCAATAAAATTGGCCAACATAATTTATTTTTTGGCTTAAGGCAATCAGAGCTGGAGTTTAGTCATTTGCAATCACAGGTGTCCTAAATAATAAATTTAATTTAACCATTCAAAACCTCAATGTACTCATCTGTAAAAACAGGAATGAGGACTATACAGGGGAATCAATAAACAAGGTAGGTCTAATTTCTTTAGCTCTCAAAAGAGGCCCAGCAGATAACTGTGCACGTAATGAGTTCTCAAGACTTGTTAAGTCTGACACAGCCACACAGTACATGACTGAACCGTCCAGAGTACAGAAGAAGAAAAGAAAAAGGTGGTAAAGGTCAAGAAATGGCCTTTCATGATAAAATAGGACTGCTGGAAGGATGCAGTGAGGTCCTAGAATACAAGCCCCCCACAATGGCGATCACAGTAAGGAAAGAAATGAAAGATCTAAGGAAGACTCGGATGGAACTCCACGAATGAAAATGCTGTCAGCGGCTCCTAAGACACTGACACCCCTAAGCGGTCCCAGGGGGAGCAGTGAACAGCTCCGGCCGGACTGAGGTTCACTGTGGCTTTCTACTGCTTCACTGGGCACAACTGAATATCAGAGAAAGTTCTTAAGAGAAGAGGGGAGTGAAGAAAGGGAAAAATACTTACAGGGACTCCTTTCTATCCGAACTGTCTGAAGAGTGGACTTTTTTCTGCAGTTAGGCTTGGGGCTGATGAGTAACCTGTCCCATATACCTGAAAGCACACACACACTTAGTTTACTACAGCATGAAGAAATGGGGGCCCGTCAGCAAACTTCCTCCGACCACTTTCAAGTCTTGAACGTTCCATGTTCCCCCAGGCATATGTAGAAAGAGAGGCTCCACAAGTCCCACCACAACATTTTACTTCTTTACGCCCAGCCACCTCCCCTTCCTTAGGCCTGTCTCATACATCTGTATGTGGCACCAGCGCTGAGGAGTAATAAGGAACTAACCTGCACCCTCTTGGATCAGAAACCCCCCAGGGACAAATGAGTGTCTGCAACGAAGGGACAGAGGAAGCAGCACAGAGTACAATGAGGGTTAAGTGAAGCCAGAAATGGTTACTCACTTCATTATATTGGGCAAATTACTCACCCTCTTGGAGCACTCGTTTGCTTATAAAGCATACCTGCCTTGTTACTGGACCTTCACTTAAGGATGTCCAACCTGGACAAAGGAGCCCTCTGGAAAACTTCTGTCCGTCCCCCACCCCCACGCACCTTTTCGGCCCCATCACTCACTACTCCTCAAATCAACAAACTCTTCAGCCCATCAGAGCCCAGAGGACAGGACTTGTCTTTCAAACTCAAAGCTTTGATCACCCTGTTTCCAAAGCCTGGAAAACCTCTTC
>NW_019154091.1:820257-821934 GCF_002288905.1 Enhydra lutris kenyoni
TATATATATATATATATATGTCAGTTTGCATTCCTATGAACAGTGAAGGAGGGTTCCCCTTTCTCTGCATCCTCGCCAACACCTGTCATTTCCGGACTTGTTAATTTTAGCCATTCTGACTGGTGTGAGGTGGTATCTCACTGTGGTTTTGATTTGTAAAGAAAATGTTTTTAATACAGAAAACCACCGGCTAGCAGAACCTCAGGAGACACAGGCTCTCTTGAAGTCAACTTTTAGATGTCTCATCTGAAAAAAACTGGAGATCAGCCACCCTTACCAGCAGCCAAGGGGTGGTATGAGTACTAATTAATAGTGGTAAGTAGTTTTTAGATCCTATAGATGAAAGAAGAGCCATACAGTTTATTACCATTGTTAACCTCTAACTTCTTGAACCCTATTAGGTAGCTGATATTAAGAACATCCGCCTCTGGGACGCCTGGATGGCTCAGTCAGTTGAGCGTCTGCTGTAGGCTCAGGTCATGATCCCAGGGTCCTGGGACCAAGTCCTGCATCGGGCTCCTTGCTCAGCGGGGATCCTGCCTCTCCCCCTGCCCGCTGCTCCCCCTGCTTGTGCTCTCTCTCTCTGATAAATAAATAAATAAAATCTTTATAAAAAAAGAAGAAAAGGAATGTATGCCTCTAATTATCCCAGGAGCCCAAATTCCAGAATCCCTAGACAGTTGATGACTACAACTTATATGGAAAACTACTGTCACCTCATGAAGTGGCCTTGGATCTTCCTGGACGGCAACTGATCATCCAGACTCTGATTTGAGCTGAGCGTGATCTATGTCTCATTTACAACCAGAGATGTACTAAGACCAACTTTTCCACTATAAAGACAAATGAGAACATTGTAGCTCTCCACCAAAAGATTTCTGAACTTCTTTATCTATGGATTTACAATATCTGTAATAATCTTTCAGAAACTCTTTTGAGGTTGTGTTGCAGTGGACAAGGTTGGACTACCTCCTACTCCTCCTTGAAAAGCCAGGTTCAGTGTTAACCATTAAGTGAGATAACTAGACCTCTAATTCAGTCATTGTTCAGTCACTGGCCTTTCTAAGACCGCAAAATATTTTCCAGCTCACTACCATCATTTAATGACCATAGCAGGGTGCCTCTATACTTATGATTTAAATAGGAGACAAATGTATGGTTCATATTGTTGGGTCCCCCCCCAAATTGGGTACCCCAATAATGGGTCCATGATTAAAGGAGCGAGACTGATACAAAGCAAAGGTCAAGCAAAGCTTTATTTCATGCCAAGCATCAGGAATCAAACTGGCTGGCCAAGGCCGCACCTCTTACTGAGAAGGCGACCCCTCCCTGCTTTCCAGACTAACTTTTATAGAGCAAAGGCTATGTGGTTGGGCCTGGCCACACACAGGTGGCCAATAAGATTGTAACACACATAGGAAACTCCACAGTGATGCTAGGTGACCAACTGAATTACAATTTACCCTAGTAGACATTTGATTTAGCCTATCATACCTTGGTTAGGATTGGTGCCAAAAGGCTCCCAAAGGGCAGGGGCCCATACTCCTTGGTAGCTAGGAGACAGTATGCGCCCCACTGATTGAATACCTCCACCTGGCCTGACCCACCCTTGTACTTGGACTTTGTTACTTGGGACTGGTTTCCCGGACTTGCTTTTAAATAAGTTCCCCTGGGTGG